>NC_043700.1:157293039-157294942 GCF_006229205.1 Suricata suricatta | reverse complement strand
TGGCTATTGTTGACATTGCTGCTATGAACATTGGGGAACATGTGCTCCTATGCATCAGCATTTCTGTATCTCTTGGGTAAATCCCTAGCAGGGCTATTGCTGCGTCATAAGGGAGTTCTATGGATAGTTTTTTGAGGAACCTCCACACTGTTTTCCAGAGTGGCTGCACCAGTTTACATTCCCACCAACAGTGTAGGAGGGTGCCCGTCTCTCCACACCCTCACCAGCATCTATAGTCTCTTGTTTTGTTCATTATAGCCACTCTGACTGGTGTGAGGTGGTATCTCAGTGTGGTTTTGATTTGTGTTTCCCTGATGATGAGTGATGTGGAGCATCGTTTCATGTGCCTATAGGCCATCTGGATGTCCTCTTTGGAGAAGTGTCTATTCATGTCTTCTGCCCATTTCTTCACTGGGTTATTTGTTTTGTGGGTGTGGAGTTTGGTGAGTTCCTTGTAGATATTGGGTAGTAGCCCTTTATCTGATATGTCATTTGCAACTATCTTTTCCCATTCTGTCGGTTGCCTATTAATTTTTCTTGATTGTTTCCTTTGGGAAATGAAAGCAAAACTGAATGCTTGGGACTTCATCAAGATTGAAGACTGTTTTTAAATTGACTTTATATTTTTAGAGCCATTTAAGGGTCACAGAAATAATTGAGGGGAACTTGGATGCATTTTGATAAAACCACACACATTATATCTATTGAAAAGGAAGATTTGGAATTGTCACTAAATACATCATGTAAGTTGATGTGTTAACTCCGTAAGAATAAGGACTCTTCTGTCTTCAGAGGCTAGGAATTGCATTGCATATAGCAGTACTTAATACATAAGTGTTAAAGTGAGCAAACAAAGTAATGATGTGTAAGTGTTGATAGCTTTTCTAAGCAACATAGAAGAGATTAAAATGAAAAAAATAATAGCAACAAACTTAGGAAAAATCTAGGAATAAAACTTAAATGTGTGGGGTCCAGGGGGTCCTGGGTGGCTCAGTCAGTTGGAGAGTCTAACTGTGGATTTCAGTTTAGGTCATGATCCCGGGTTGTGGGATTGAACCCTGAGCTGGGCTCTGTGCTGAGCATGCAACCTGCTTAGGATTCTCTTTCTCCCTCCCCCACTCACTCACATGCACACATTCTCTCTTTCTCTCAAATAAAAAATTTTTCAAATAAAGTAAGTGTGTAGGGCCCATGTAAAGACAATGCTGACACTTTCATTAAGGACATGTAAGACAACTTGACTAAATTAGAAAATTTTACATTCCAGCATAGGACATCTTTGTAACATAAAGATGTAAATACTATTAAAATTAATGTTAAACTTTAAACGAAATAAAAGGACAAATGACAGACTATATGAAAATAATTGAAATATGCAAAATGCATTAGTAGCAGAATATATAAAGAGTTAAAGAAGTTTCAAAAACATGAACAGAAATGGATCACGAAATAAGTAGCCTATAAGTACTCAGGAAATACAATAAAACCTTGACCGTGAGTAACTTGCTCTGCAAGTATTCTGCAAGACAAACAAATATTCATCATACATTCTAACTTGATCAACGAGCAATGTCTTGCAGTATGAGCAATACGAGCCACTGAATGTCACATGATCACAACTAAGCCAGTGGTTCTTGAAATTCACTTTGATACACAAGTACTCTGGACTACAAGCACGTTTCTGGAATGAACAGATGCTCGCAAACCAAGACTTTACCATACTGTCAAACTGAAATGGAGTGATAAAAGTAGGCAAATGTAAATTAAAATAACAGTGGGTAAAATGTTTCACAATTTAGATAGGCAACAATTATTTGATACTTTGTTAATGCTCTTCAGAGGTGAAATTCTGATTAGAAAGCTTCAGCATGGAACACACAGGTAAATATGTCAGACTGTCATG
>NC_043700.1:157265514-157292939 GCF_006229205.1 Suricata suricatta | reverse complement strand
TCTCTCCACACCCTCGCCAGCATCTGTAGTCTCTTGCTTTGTTCATTTTAGCCACTCTGACTGGTGTGAGGTGGTATCTCAGTGTGGTTTTGATTTGTGTTTCCCTGATGATGAGTGATGTTGAGCATCGTTTTATGTGTCTGTAGGCCATTTGGATTCTTAATAGATTGGATTATCTCCATTTTCTTTAGGGCAAGGAGAAGTATTTAAAGTCACATTTACTTTGGAATTTTGGCACATTATTTGCATAAACATTGACCTTAACTTGCTGACACTACTATTATATTTAATATTTTTTATTGAAGATCAGCTGTGACAATAAGAAATGTGGAGATCCTTTATAGTAATACATTATTCTTTCCATCTAAAAGAAAGCAAAAAAACCAAACAAACGTGGTTTTATCAAGCACAGTGAACACTGTTACTTGAGCAATCAACTTGCCAGCTGTTAATCGCTCATGACAAGACTTCATACTTGACTAGAGACCTGTGTCATTTGACACATAAGCCATAATCTCTAGAATGGGGGCACAGCATGAAGGAACATTTATGGTTGAACAGTGAGACAAGGCAATCTAAATTTAGGAGGTTTGTAGCCTAGATGGAAGGAAGGGAAAGAGGGACAGACTTCTGCAGGGTACAGAAATTTAATCTGGTGTGATGAGGTGAAGCAAAGACAATAGTTAGGCTTCCAAATGCTAGGAAGAGATGGAATCCAGTACAGGAATTCTGAAAGTTTACCATCCTCATGATTGAACACTACCTTTAAGATGGAGGATATTTGTTCTCCCTGAGTACTAGACAAGGGGGAATCTGGGTCTTTAGCTGATAAACCCCAAGATTCACCAGGGCTTCATCCTGTTCTTGTCGTTGGTTAATATCAGGAGAAAGGGAAATGATAGAATTTCCTTATAATTTATCTCTGGAAACATTTACTATCGTTGTAGATTTAGTTAGCTTTTTTAAAAAAATTAATTTGTTTTAGTCATCTCTCTAAAAGTCTCAAAACCAGTTCTATCTTCATACTACCAAATATTTTATAAATATTAACCTGAAATTATTATTTCTTAACATGATCTAGAAGACAGAAAGAAGGTATGTGATCATTTGTAGGTAGGACTTACTTTTTAATATCTGGTATTTAAGCAATTGAATATTCTTAATTTTAGCCTTTGTAACCTTTGTAGCCTTTGAAAACTGAGACAATTTTCCTTCTTTCCCAGATTCTTAGAGACGAGAATAGAGCGACTTTCTATTCATAAAACACCTCAGTCTTAAAATTTATAATCTGCAGTTTCCTTCTGCCAGTTTTGTGCAAGAGAGTGGGAAAGGTAAGGTCCTTCCCAAGGTGCAATCTTAAGTCACCACACACTGTAAAAATTAGGCTTGAAATTCTGTTTATGTTCTTTACCAGTTATGACTTCTCCTCATCTTTTTCAATCTTTACTTTGGTACATAAGCTCACAACCACATCTCTCATTGTTTCGTTAACACAGAGGGTCCATTTGCTCACTAACAAATTCAGTATTTTCACTACTTTATCTTTCTTGTTTGCTCTGACAATAGTAAACTTACTTTTTTCTTTCTTTCTTTCTTTCTTTCTTTCTTTCTTTCTTTCTTTCTTTCTTTCTTTCTTTCTTTCCTTCTTTCTTTCTTTCCTTCTTTCTTTCTTTTCTTTCTTCCTCTTTGTTAATTTGTTTTTTTTTTACCATATTTTCTTCTAAAAGATATTTGGGGATTTTTTATTCTCTCCATTTTGAGATATTATCACACTAAAATGGAAATCACCTTGCTTGGATTATTATTTAAAATGCAAAAGGTGAGGGCTGGATGAAAGACCAATTCTCTCATTTTACTAGTTTTCCCAAAAAGAGGTCTTGACCCTATTAAATGTTTCTAAATATTAGCGAATAGAAAATCTCTGTTTTTTTCAGTCCCAGAACATATTTATTAATTTTTGAATCATTTTTAGGGTAATTCACAGAGAAGTGCTTGCTAATGTGAGAATTTTCAATGTTCTTTTCAAAATTAACATATATCAAATTTCAGAATCAAATTGGTAATATCCATTAAGTGCCCTAGATATTTGGGGAGGATACAAAACATACTCTGTCTCTATGAGTTTAAAATTTAGTTACAAAAATAATGTGTTGATACAAACAGAGAAATTCGAATACTACACAGTAAAAAATAAATACCAAGTAAAATTTATGGGCTGAAAGTTATTTAAGGGAAAAATTTGCTTACTAGGTAACTTATTCTGCATAAAGAAAGACAAAACCTTATGAGGACACTGATCAGCAACTGACCACTCTGGTGGAATAAGGATATTTGGCTCACACTGCTTGGATATAGAAATATGGGAGAGATTTGAGGGTCATGTTAGGAAGGGTGTCTCCTGGTATTGCTGTGCTTCTTTTATTTGTACAGAGTAGAGACAGGAGATTTACTCTGGTGACTGAATGCAGAATTAATAAGAGGAGGACGGACTGCAGTAAGCCAGTTAAAAGTGACTGTGGTAATCTCTGTGAAATGATAAAGGTCAAAATTAAAGTAGTGGCAGGAGGAAATGTGGTAGAAATTTGTCAGACTTTGGGCATTTCGTGGATATAAATGGCCACGTGCATCAAAGAAAAATTTAAATGTGGAAATAAGTAAAAGCCTAATCAGGTTTAGTTTCTCCTTTCTGTCATTTCTATGTATCAGAACCTATTTCGAACATTAAAATGTATAAAATTGTGAATGAAGCCTCCTTTATGAATCCAGAAAATCAGAATGTTTAGGATAAAAAGGATATTTCTGAAAGAGAAACAATTATATGTGATGATAATATGGGGGAGTTTGTTAGGTACTTGGTGAGTATGTGTTAACCATCATCCGTGTAAGGGTGTGAAGTGAGAACACATCACATCATATATCACACACCAACACTGACATTTATGACACATATACACATATCACTTAGGATTTCTGTTAATTTGTGAGTGATCAATACATACAAATCCACCTAGTATGATGATTTTATTTTAGAAGAAGTAGATCACTGGTAACTTAGGGCTTTATGCTTTAATGAGAAACTATAGCTTATTGATGTGTGGAACTGTTGAATCACTATATCAGACACCTGAAACTAATATAACATTATAAGTAAACTCTACTGTAATAAAGTTAAATGAAGTAAAATAAAATCTAAAGAAAAAAAAGATAACCTTTTGGGAACAAAGGCTGAATTTTTATTAATTCAAGTTTTGCACGGCTCATATAGATTTTAGCCAAGTTCAAAATGCTTACCTAAAATAAACTAGTTAGAGGCTTACCAGCTAAAACTAAAGAAAGAAGGGTCCTCTCTATAAGTATTCCCACTAGTCTGCTGTGCTGTACTCGTCATACAATTACTAGCAGATTAAATTCTCTCAACAACCTTGAAGACTAGACTTTAATTAAGATAGTCATAATTCACAATGATTAATCATGTATTCCTAGGTGCTATAGCACAAGGCACCATTATATCTAGGGTGTTTTTTTTAGATAAAAGTACAAACATTTTAATGTGTAACTTTCTCTATGCTTTTAAATGCACATAACTGCCATTTATATACATAAGAATATTTTCCCCAAGTGATGTATCAGTCATAACATGCTAAATTATATTGCAGAAACAACCAACCACAGAATTGGGCAAATGTACATTTCTCATGTATGTTCCATATACAACAAAAGTCAGCAAAAGAGCTCTCCGTTCATTGCAGTCGTCCAGAGAGCTGGGCTGACGAGGACTCCGCCTCACCATGTTCTCAAGTTTACTGTAGCGGAAAGAATAAAATACATTTAACCACACACTGGATTTTCAAGCTTTCATTTAGAAAAAAAGACCATAATTTTAACCAAAGCAAGTCACACAGCCACATTAAACTTTGAATGAAAACTAGATCTAAATAATCTTAAGGAACACCACAAAGATATGTAGATAATTTTTCTTTTTTTTTAATTCAAAAAGTCTTTTTTTAAAAAATAGTTTATTGCCACGTTGGTTTTCATATAACACCCAGTGCTCTTCCCCGCAAGTGCCCACCTCCAGGACAATCACCCCTTCCGCTTACCCCCTCCCTCCTCAGCCCTCAGTTCGTTCTCAGCATTCAAAAGTCTTTCATGATTTGCCTCACTCCCTCCAAAAAGTCTTTTTAATGTTTACTTATTGTTGAGAGAGAGAGAGAGAGAGAGAGAGAGAGAGAGACAGAGAGCACAAACAGTACAGGGACAGACAGAGAGGGAGACACAGAATCTAAAGCAGGCTCCAGTCTCTGAGCTGTCAGCACAGACCCTAACATGGGGCTTGAACCCAGGAACCATGAGATCATGACCTGAGCCAAAGTTGATGCTCAACCAACTGAGCCACCCAGCCTCCCCAAGATATGTGAGATAACGTTTCAACTTGACCTAAAAATGTTTGTAAGGGAGTGGCTAAAAATATTTTGCCATAACTTAAATTTGATACTATAAAAATATTTCAAAGCATTGTATTCTGTAAAAAACTAAAATTTCTATATTTCCTGGGTAGTGTTGTAATAGTAACCAGTTTGTGATCCGTCTGAGCGCCACACTCTATCTAATGAATGAATCTGTTTCTCTTCTAAAAATTCTGTAGTACTTTTTATTAGAAAAATAAAGATGAATTAGATTCTACCTTTGGCCCAACATTTTGCAAAAAGACCTAAAGTCTCTTTCAAATGACTTCAAATCACAGTGAGGTAGTTGGATTATTTATAAAGAATAAGTTCTGAAAATGATATATTGAGATATTTAAATATGTCTTGCTAAGTAATCCCCAATTGGACAATGTTAAGATGCCTAAGTTTTATAAGAAAATCTTCTGTAGGACTTGATAAATACTTCATTCAAGTATACCAGAATTTTAAGTTGTCATTTTTATGAATGCATTTAACCACCGTTTATGTACTGACCTCATTTGCTCAATAACCTAAAGCCTCTGAACACTCATTCCTTTCCAGAAGTAATTTTACTTCAAGTCTATAGGGAAAGGTTAGCACAATCAAAATGAATATATTCCTTTAAACTTTATATCCCTTTAGCTCTCTGATTCACTGTATCTATCTTTTAAGCTCTTGGCCTTTTGACATCCCTAGAGACAAATTCAAATAATGTGAAAAGTATATTACATTGTAATTTGTGTGAAATATAGTGAAACGTCAGGGTTTTCGTGGAAACGAATGAAAGTTTTGATCAAATAAGGTAGCTATAATTTTTGAGACACAAAAATCTTTTTCTAACTCATTGGGAAAGACTTAGACAAATCAAAAAATCAATCTACACAAATCAAATTACTATTATATATATGAGAGAAGGAGAGGGGGAGAAAGCGAAAGAAAGTTTTTCTGTTTAAATCACCTTGTGAATTTTTAGTATTATACAAAGCTAAATTAACTGACTGTATGATTTTATTTAATCTGCATATTAAATAGGGCCTTAATAAAAGGAATAGAAAAGCAGATTTACATCTATTGAGCGCTTACTGTCTTTTAGACACGATGGCAGGAATATGGACAGGTGGAGAAGAGGTGAGGTAGATGATAATCAGGTGCTGCATATGTACACACACACACATATGTAACTTACATAATACAGTATGTAGCATACATATATTATATATATAAATACATATATACAAACTTAGTGGTGTACATTCCACCTGTGCTTGAATTTTTTTTATTTATAAAAAGAGGGCACTAACATCTACCTCACTGACTTACTATGAGGAGTAAGTAAGGTAATTGTCAAAAACATGCAAATACTCTCCTATTGCCTCTATTAAATGTCTGTTTTAATGGTCAATTTTTATTCCTTTATTCAACATCTAATTTTATTTTTTAACACATGTCAGTTTCCAATTAACAGACAGACACTTGGATTCTTTGTGTAATAAAACACATTCAGAGTAACTGCCCTTGTGGAACTTACATTTTGTTAACTCTATACACTTAAAAAGAAAAAAATCATTTATGAAACTTTTAATTTCCTGATTCTTATCCTACACTTTTGGTAACTAATTCTTTGAAGGTAATGTCTAAATAAATGACCCTTCCTCTGCTGTTGTAATGAAATAAGTACCATATTTACCTTCTGCCTTTCATAATTTTATACATATAATCTCATTTTAATTTTTTAATATGGAGTGATGCCCAGCATCCAATAAAAATATTGTAAAAAAAATACAGAGAAGGGAAGTTTCTACATTTGCCTACAGTTTTGTTCTCTTATTGTTCAATACACAGCCAGTTTTCCATTGGTTATTTTTTGTATCACTTGAACAGAGCCTCTGATTTACTATGGTTCTTTTTAAATCCTAAAAGTTGGAGCACATGGTGGCTCTGTCGGTTAAGCATCTGACTCTTGATTTTGGCTCTGATCACAATCTTTCAGTTTGGAAGCTCAAGCCCAGCATAGGGTTTCAGCTGACAGTGCAGTCTGCTTAGGACTCTCTGTCTACCTTGCTCTCTGCCCCTCCCCCACTTGCACTCTCTTTGTCTCTCAAAAATAAATAAATAAATGTTAAAATGAATAAATGCATAAATAAATAAATCCTAAAAACTAACATTATGTCTAGGAATCAATAGTAAAACACAATTCATTCACTGTTGTCTTTACAAAAAGAAATTATTTTTCCAAATATTCCAGAAAAAAAACCATATTTTCACTACTGAATTTTGAATTAATGAACCAGAAGCCTACAATTCTAGAATCAAAGTTTGAGGCCAGAGTTACAATGCAGGTTGGGGGAATGGCTAGCCTCTGTATTTGTCTACTTTAACTCAAATACCCCAATGCCAATAGTGTTAAAATAACTGTAATTTTTATAGGATAAGTTCAAACACAATAAACATGGGTTACTAAAGTCAACAACATAGAGGGCTTCTCTATAGATTTAAATCTGATCATATTTACTTTCTTATTACAAGTTGCTAGTCCAATTGTTCATATTAATGGTTATCTAATAAGCCTTAATCTTAACCTTCCTCAGAACAGTAACTCGAACTTTTAAATATTTTACAGAATATTGTTAACAAAATTATTACAACAGATGATGTTCTTTTTTAAATATCTTTTAAAGTTTATTTATTTATGGTGAGAAAGAGGGAAGGGCAGAGAGTGGGTGGGGGAGGGGCAAAGAAAAGGAGAGAGAGAATCCCAAGCAGACTCCTTGCTGTTCAGCACCGAGCCGAAGTGGGGCTAGATCTCCCAAACCATGAGTTCATCACCTGAGCTGAAACCAAGAGTCAGTTGCTTAACCTATTATGTTACCCAAGTGCCTTTCAGTGGATGATGTTCTAATCTTTAACAAGCTTGGTAATGATTTAGACATTTATTGGACTCTGGATTTTTTATAGTCATGTATTTAGAGAAAAGTCATTTTGTACTTCTCATGTCATCCTTGTAAGAGGCAGAAATTGAGTCGTAAAATGTTCAGTTAAGAAAACCAAAGTTTATAGAACCTGATCATCAAATAATCAAAGTTAGTTAAAAGTTAAATTTGGAGAAAATCTCAGGTTGTGAGACCTTCATTGGGAGAGTCACTCAATAAGTATAGATTCAGAGTTTATTCGTCTCAGGCACAGTTTCAGCTATTCTTTGGCTTTCTTGTTTACACGTTATTACTAATTAGTCTCCAGGAGATATATCAATTGACTCTGACTGTTATTAATCTCCTCTATTACCCTTCCTTGTCTCCAAGAAATAATATTGCTTCTGATTCCTCAAACTCATCGAGCAGGATCAGGCTTTTGAGTGTTTCTCATTAGCTCTCACTGCTCAGTTTTCACTCCTTGTAGAGCTAACAACTCCACCTCCTTAACCTTGAGCTCAAATGTGCTTTTTCTCCTAGGAAATATTGCCATGATCACAAAGATGCTTCCTCAGATTTCCCAAAGCGCCTGTCATCAAACCATAAATCTCTTTATAGTGAGTCATATGCCAAACTTCTTGTGTCAACTACTGTTACAACTGACTCAAAGGAAGATTCTGTGTCTCATTGATTGTTACAATCCTAGCATCAAATTTAATCCCTGACAGGCATGAAATAAATGTTAATATGACTGTTTTGGTGTAGGAACACACCAATACACTTATTCACATGGTCTGTAATAAATAATTACAGAATACCTACCAGGTACCAGCTACTATTTTGGATAAAATACTTCATACTTTATAAGCAAATAAAATAATTCTAAAGTGCTATAATGAGGTAACCTTAAGACACAAGTAAGAGATATTTCTAAATCAGTTTTGGAATTCAAGGAAAACTTTGACAAGAAGGTGATACTGAATCTAAGGTCCAAAGTGTAATATAGTCCATGATCCCTTCCTTTTCTGAAATCCTGGGGTCAGATGTGTTTCCAACTTCAGAATTTTTCATATTTTAGAGAGGTAATATAGTGATTATATAGTATGGTATGTAATATTCATAACGGGAATTGAATAGCTCTCCATTATTAACTTATTTTTATTTCAACAGAGAAATATAAATATTCACTTTAATTAGTAAATAATAACATGACATTAGTTCACGTCAGATCTTGTTTTCCAATAAGCACAGGTCAGGACAGGTTTAAATTTCTTGCCAAATAAATTCCAAAACTCTTTTTGTTTCCGGAGATTTTTGGATTTTGAAATAGGAAATAGATGATCTTGGACCTAAAATAATAGCCAACATTTACTGGGTTCTTACATTTTGTTGGGCATGGTCACTTTATATGTTTATGATTAAATCATTATTACAGTAGTAATGGGGGTACTACTGTATGAGACAGAGAGAGATTAAGTTCACCGAGAGACTCAAAATCACACTGTGGAGTGACTGAATCAGATCTGAAAGAAGGCTGTCTGGTGCTCGAGGCCATGTCTTTAACCACACACTGAAATGTCTTTCTATAAACTATGTAAATAAAGGGAGTTGACAATGGGGTAGCAGGGAAAAGGAAATGAAGAAGGAAGAGGGTGAAGTATGTTCTCAATATGCTATATACCAAACATATATATATATACACCCAGTATATCCAAAGTACAGAGCAAAAAGCCTTATTCCAAAGCAGCTAAGAGTTAGTATCTTATGATTTATCTGGCATCAAATAGACAAAAAGCAGAGGTGTTAGGAGAGAAGAGGCAGAGCTCAATAAACTCTATTCTGAATGTTTTATGTTTAGGTGACTATGTGTGCCATGCAAGGGAGATGTTCCTATACAGTTGTACAAGCCTGTGGACTGGCAAAGGGCCTAAGGTGAATATGTTGACATAAGACTATTAGCAAAGGGATGGTAATTAAACCATGTGGATGAGTGATATCCACACACAATGTTCTGAAAGAGATAAAGAGAGTAGGGAAAAGAATAAATTCCTCAAGAAACAAATTATGTAAAAGATCAGAAGAAGGAGAATACTAGAGGAGCCTAGAAATAGCACAAAGCGAGGTAGATAATGTCAGAAGACTGTGGTGCTCTAGAAGCCTGGGATATACAATAAATACAATGAAAATGGAAGGTCATTTAATAAATATTAAATAAAATCCCAAGTATGTAATATAGAGGTATTAAGTATATCTTCTGCCTTAATTTAAAAAATTGGTCAATAAAAAATATACATTAAATTTATAAAATAATAGAAAACTTTTAACAAAACATTAAGAAAAAATTGTGTGGGGGTATGGACTTGGAGGAGGGCACTTGTTGGGATAAGCACTGGGTGTTATATGGAAACCAACTTGACAATAAACTATATTAAAAAAAGAAAGAAAAAAGTTGTAAAATAAGATTAAAGAGCATAGTAGAAAATTGGCAAACACTCCCATTGTTTATCAAAGAGTAGTATTATATTGTGATTGTGAAATATGCTAAAACTGATCTATAAAAATGGATGTCCAATGTGGTAAAATCGATAACTGTTGAAAATTTTACACTTGAAATGTATGTAAAATATATATCAATAAAATTATAAGAGTGATGTTATGATTAAATAATGTAATTATTATGAGTTAATATTATATAAGTTAAATGCCTAACTCCAGAAATTAGAAAACAGCAAAAATAAATAAATAAATAAAAATTTTAAAAACACACTCAACCAGGAAAATAATAAATATAAAAGCATAAATTAAGCAGTTAGCTGAATAAAATCAGCCAACATAAATAATCTGAGATAGTCTATTTTTTAAAAATAAAATAGATGATTATAAAGAAAAGAGCTCAAATTGACAAAATTACCAAAAGGAATTAGCAAATCCACAGAGATGCAAAATATTTTTTTTAGAATGACAAGAATTTGCCCAATATTTTTCTTATAGATGAAAAAATCGAGTATGGAAGGAAAACTTTTTAGAAAATAAAATTTCTGAGTTTAACCTTAAAAATTAAAAAAAGAAAACCTGAAACTGAACTGAATTGTCATGAAAATAACAGAGAGAATTCAACTTTGAACAAACTCTAGATATTGACACTTCAGATGAGTGCTGAAGGCTAGCTCACCTGGGAGCTTGTTAGAAATGCAAAACCTCGGAGCACTTGAGTGGCTCAGTCACTTAAGCACGCAACTTCCGCCCAGGTCATGATTTTGCAGTTTGTGGGTTTGAACCCCATGTCACTCTTTGTGCGCACAGTTTGGACCCTGGAGGCTGCTTTGGATTCTGTGTCTCCCTCTCTCTTTACCCCTGCCTTGCTCACACTCTATGTGTCTCTCTCTCTCTCAAAAATAAAGAATCATTTAAAAAAAAATAAAGAAATTCAGAACCTTGGGCTCAGAATCTTTATACTTCCTAAATCAGTCTGCATATTAACAAAATCTTCAGTGATTTATATTCACTATGAAGTTCGGTATACATTGTTCTAGAGATGAGAATAATTCAGAAGTGATTTTATCAAACATTCCAGGAGATCATTCTAGTGTCATTTAAGTATTTTAGATCATAAGGAGATAATGAAAGCTTCTAAGTCATGGAATTCTATGGATAAATATTTTTAAAAGCAGCACAACATTTACATGAAAATAGGAAGGCTAATAAGAAATAGCCTAATCTCAGGGCATCTCGGTGACTTCCTTGAGCATCCTACTTCGGTTCAGGTCATGATAGCACAGTTTGCGAAATTGAGCCCCACATATGGCTTTGCTCTACAGCATAGAGCCTGCTTCAGATTCTCTGTCTCTCTCTTCCTCTCTGCCCCTCTTCCAGTCATACACTGTCTCTCAAAAAAAAAATAAATATTTTTAAAAGTCTCTATGTATTGTACACTATAAAATTTCACTAATAAGGGACAAACTGAGTAAGAAAGCATTATTTATTAAAAAATAGCCTAATCACTCATATTTATCCTAATGTAAAAATTCAATATATTATTAGAAAGCAGTAGCAATTTAAAAATATTACACTGTCAACCACATAAGTTTAATGATATTATAAAATATTCACTATATTAATATGCTAAAATAAACATAATCAACTTTATAGAATTTTAAATTTTAATTTCTAAAGCACAATATAGAATTATACTTTAAGAAAATGCTTACTGGGGTGCCTGGGTAGCTCAGCTGGTTACGTGTCTGACTCTTGATTTTGGCTCAAGTCATTATCTCACAGTTGGTGAGAAGGAGCCCCACATTGGGCTCCATGCTGACAGCACAACCTGCTTGGATTATCTCCCTCCTTGTGTCTCTGCCCCTTCCCTGCTCAAGCATTCTCCCCACTCTTTCTGTCTCACAAAATAAATAAACTTAAAAAAAAAGAAAATGCTTATTATCGTGAAAAAATGAAAGCTTTACATTTAAAATTGAAAACAGGACAGGGATGTCCAATCACCCCATAACATAGTACTGGAAA
Organism: Suricata suricatta; assembly: GCF_006229205.1. Taxonomy (NCBI): domain Eukaryota; kingdom Metazoa; phylum Chordata; class Mammalia; order Carnivora; family Herpestidae; genus Suricata; species Suricata suricatta. The sequence goes on along the minus strand of NC_043700.1, from coordinate 157,281,064 downwards.
CCCTAACCTCAGCAGTTAGAGAAGAAGAAATGAAAGGTTTCTAAATTGGCAAAGAAGACATAAAATCATTACTATTTGCAGGTGACATGATAGTATATATAAAAAACCCTAAAGACTCTGGAACTATTCGAAATAATAAATTAATTCAGTGAAGTTGCAGGAAACAAAATTAATATATAGAAACCTGCTTCGTTTATATACACTTATGACAAGAACAGAAAGAGAAATTAAGAGAACAATCCCATTTACAATTGCATCAAAAAGAATAAAACACCTAAGAATGAATTTAATGAAAGAGATGAAAGACTGATATTTGAAAGCATAAGACATTGAAGACAACACAAATAGAAAGATGTACCATGATCATGATTTAGAAGAAATAATATTACTAAAATGTCCATACCACCCAAATCTATACCTTGAATGCAATCCCTATCAAAATATCAATAGTATTTTTCACAGACCTACAGCGAAGAATTCTAAAATTTGTTTGGAAGCACAAAAGACCTCAAATAGCCAAAGTGATTTTGAGAAAAAGTACAAAACTGAAAGGTATTACAATCCCAGATTTCAAGATATACTACAAAGCTATAGTAATCAAAAAGTATTGTACTGGCACATGTATCAATGGAACAGGATAGAAAACCTAGAAATAAGTCATGCTTATACGGCCAATTTATCTGCAACAAGGAGGTAAGTATATATAGGGAAAGATGGTATTGGTATTGGAAATCTGGACAGCTACATACAAAAGAATGATACTTTAACCACTTTCTTATACTTTACACAAAAATAAACTCAAGATGCATTAAAGACCTAAATACGAGTCCTGAAAACATTAAATTCATAGAAGAAGACAAAAGCAGCAATTTCTTGGATATTAGCCTTAGTAACAGGTTTATATAAGAATATACCTCCTTAGGAAAGAGAAACAAAAGCAAAATAAACTATTGGGATGACACCAAAATAATATTTTCTCCAGCAAAAGTAGCCATTAACCAAACAAAAAACAACCTACTTTTTTGGAGAAGATATTTGCAACTTCAACAAAGAGTTAAATACTCAATTAAGAGTTAACCATTAGAATGTATAAAGAATTTATACAACTAAACACATACGAAAAAAACCCACAAAAACCCCCCCACAATCCGATTAAACAATGGACAGAGGACATGAAGAAACATTTTTCCAAAGAAGACATACAAATGACCACTGGACACGGGAAAAGATGCTCAACATCCCTCATCATCAGGGCAATGCAAATCAAAACCACACTGAGATAACACCTCACACCAGTCAAAATGACCAGAATCAAAAGACAAGAAATAAGAAGTGTCGGTGAGAATATGGAGGAAAGGATACTTCATGCATTGTTGGTGGGAATATAAATTGGTACAATCAGGGTTGAAAATAATGTGGAGATTCTTCAAAAACCTAAAAATAGAATAGTCATATGATCCAGTGATTCTACTACTGGGTCTTTACTCAAAGAAAATAAAAACACTAATTTGAAAAGATATATGTACCCTTATGTTTATTGCAGCATTATTTACAGTAGCCATATATGGAAGCACCCTGGTGTCCATCAGTCCAAGAATGGATGAAGAAATTACTTCAGCCATAAAAAAAAAAATGTTACTCAGCCGTAAATAAAATAGTATGCAATCGTGACATTTGTGGCAAATTAGAGGACACTATGCTAAGTGATATAAGTCAGGCAGAGAAAGACAAATATAAGATTTCACTTACACGTGGAGTCTTAAAAACAAAAAACTAACTAGAGACAAAACAAAATAAAAATACTTATAAATATAGAGAACTAACTGGTGGACCAGAGGGTGAGAGGGGTGTTGGTAAAATAGGTGAAGAGGATTAAGAGGAACAAATTTCCAGTTGAAAAATAAATAAGGCAGGTTGAGAATTGAGACTTTCACAAGAGAATGAACTACTCACAATATTTATTGTGGTAAAGGTAGCATTTAAATTCAGCAAGTAAAAAATGCATTAATCCATAAATAGCACTAAGGAAACTGAAGCAACAGCATTCAACAACATCATTTTAAAAAATATACAAAAGAAGGAAAGAAGGAAAGGAAGACAGGAAGAAAGAAAGAGTGAGAGAGAGAGAGAGACAGAGGAAGGGAAGAAGAAAGGGAGGAAGAAAGGAAGAAAAGGAAAATTCTAGATAAGTCAAAAAATTAGTACAAAAAATACAATACAAAAACATAAAGAAATAATGTTGCAAGAGCATTTGAAAAAACACCATATATACTGTTTCATAATATTAGGATGGAGAAAGATTTGCTAACAAGGCATAAACCCAAAAGATATAATGAAAAAGACTGATAAAATAGAGTTTACATAAAAATTTAACATATTTATAGAAAAACTATCATAAATGGTTATGATGCATATACACATCTTAAATGTAAACATTGCACTGAGAAATTTATGGTAGGCAGAACTCTAATATACACCAAAGATTTCTAGCCTCTGAAAATCATAGGACTGTATAATTTTTTCTCTTAAATGTAGGTGGAATTTGTGACTTGCTTCTGATAGAATATGGCAAAAGTGAATGAATTTTACAAATTTCATTAAGGTCCCGATGGTCGACTTGGAGTTAAACAAAAGGAATAAGAGTCTGTGCTGATCCAAAGGCAGACCTTCCTGGAAAAATACAAAGGCCCAGAGATTTTCTGCCACACCTCGAAGAATTCAGCCCTCTTGTGTTAGAGGATCTGTGAAAGGGCCATGTGATGGCGGCCCATGGGTGGGCTCCAGGACCCGAGATTCACTTTAAACATATTACTTGGGGAAGTGAGACTTTTACCTTGAAATGTTTATCATTGTATGTATTAAGTAGGCCCCTTGCAGGGCACAGAGTCTGACTCAGGGCTTGATCTTATGACCTGAGATCATGACCTGAGTCAAAATCCAGATTCAGTGGCTTAATTGGCTGAGGCACTCAGGTGCCCCCATTTGGCAAAAGCATTCCTACTTAGGGATGATTCACAGGCCTGGACAGATTGGACTTATGACATACCTTAAAACTAGTTTCCAACATTTTTCTCAATGTGTTTTTTTTTCCCTGGCAACTTTGTCACTTCTGTCTTCCCCAGAATCATAGCACTGAATCAGAAATTAGCCTGGAAAGTATGTAGTCCAGTGATTTTCCATGCTGTGTTAAAAGAAGCAGAGAGAGTCCTGACCTAGACACTGTGATTCTCAAGTGAGAATAAAGGTCAGAGGGTAGAGTAATAAAATATAGTTGTGGAGAAGTGCTCAGCAAGAGAAGATATTTCAAAGAACTGCCACATTTATAATCTAATTTTATCCTTAATGTCCAAGAGACGGATAAGCTAGGGCGTACTATTTTTGTATTTCAAAGGAGTACCTGAGTTTAGGGTAAGTGACCATGTTACCTGACAATACGTGTGCATATTTTGGTGGTTTCTATCTATAACACCATGTGAAAACTGAAAGCTTTAATGGTTTTTCTGAGGATCAGAACACTTCTTGAATGTTTGGAGAGTTTAAGTGTTTTATATTCTCTAAAGTGTCATCTCTTCTACTACTAAGTGCAATTTTGTTTTCTGATCTAAAGACTTCTTGACAGTATTTATTTCTATAAGGAGGGGATTTTAGATTATTTTTTTATTTTGCTGTTTTCTTTTTTCATTTTTCTGCAATAAGCATGCATGAGATTTGTAATCCCCAATCTGTACCTGTTATACATTTTCAAAATTTACTTTAGTTCATTTTGAGACTTCCTGACAAGATAACCCTTAAAAATATATCATGTAACATGAAAGAACTTTTTAAAAGAACAACGTATTTCTACTGAAGACCAGAGGAAACATTTAAAATAAGGTAGGAATAGTGTGGAATACGGGTTACATGCATGGGCCCCGAAATCAAACTACTCAGTTTCATGCTCAAGGTCTGTGTGACATATAAGACCCAATAAACATTTGCTGGTAATTACAATCAGGCAAAATGATTAGGGTGTGCAAACTTTAGCAGCAATATGACTTATATCAGAAAACTGAACTCATTATTATTGCCTTTGTGACCCTCTACAGACTACCAAACCTCTCTAACCCTCAGGGTTTTCATGTGCAAAAGGAATATAAAACTTCGTTCACAATGCTTGTCAGTGGTACCTGGGTGGCCCAGTCTGTTAAGCATCTGACTCTTGATTTTGGCTCAGGTCATGATCTTCTCGTTCATGAATTCAAGCCCACATTGGACTCTGCTGACAGAGCAGAGCCTACTTGGGATTCTCTCTCTCTCTCTCTCTCTCTCTCTCTCTCTCTTTCTCTCTCAAAAATAAAATAAATAAACTTAAAAAACCCCACAAAGTTTGTCAAACCAATAATGATTGCTATTCATTATTAATTATTGAAAACTGTAAATTATTAGTTATTACTGCTATCTTTGATAATTACAAGCCTATTATTAACAAAATAATTTAACGATGTGTGACGTATAAACATAATCCCGCCAAGATCATTAGTAAAAGTATTAGAGGGCAGTACTCTTCGTAAGCAACCATAAAAAGATGGTGAATGCCTTATATATTCACTTAGCTTTGATGAGAAGAATCTTTTGCCCAAATGATATTTCAGGGAGAATGTGAAACTCATTAATAAGTCTCAGAACCCCTCCCTCTACATACTAAGAAGGACTAATATCAACTGCTCTAATCCACTTATCAACACCGACTGTCTTTTTCCTTCAACAAATCTTGACTGTATCCTTACCATAGGTCAATCATTGTTCTCGGGTCTAGAAACACATCAATAATGAACACGACAGATAAATTTACTTTTCTGGTCAAGCTTAGAATACAAAGAGAAAAATAAGAAATAAATATGTAAGTAAGGTCATTTTTGAGTAAAGTACCATGAAGAAAATAAGAGAGTGATTTGATAGAACTACCCAGGAAGAGGGAAGAAAGGCAAAATATTACACAAGATAGTCAGGGAAGAGCTCTCTAATGTTATTGGACTGGAGATGAGATATTCATGACAAAAAGGAAAGATGCATGAAAAGACCAGAGGAAAGAACATTGCAAGCAGAAAGAGATACCTTGACCATCGTACTAAATGAGCCTGAGAATGGAGTAAGGTGAGATTTTAGCAGTAAACAATGGCCGGATTCTGTATTGTATAATTGGTTAAGCCTGAAGTTCATTCTCCTTAGTTTCTGAACAGCTATGTGAACAGTTTGTTACTCCCTGTTAATGGAGGTAACAGTATCTGGGGAACTCCATGTTGCCTATGATCCAGGAGCGCTATAGAAATGAGACCTCCTCAAATCAACTGCAATCACATGCATTCACTTGAATCACAGACTTTGTTTCTTTACTGCTGCTACAACTGGTTTAAAGATGACGGGTATTTTGCTTTGCTTATACTTTCTTCTAAGCAAGATCCATTATCTCAAAATCCAATAACTAAGTATCAGTCGTCTTAAATTAATTTTGTGGGTGAATAGTTTAAGAGGCCAAAAGGAAGTTTATTTTGTTCCCTTTAAGAACCACATGATGATACAATAAATATGATATTAAAAATAGTGTACCATACTACTTCCTCTTATATTAGGGATTTAAAATATTTCTTTAATAAGTCCTAAATCTTCAGTTTCACTCTTTAAGGAACACTTGATTTATCTGGAATGCCCTAGGAATAACTGGTGGAATATGGAAATAGGACGTCATTCTTTCATTCTCTCTTTTCTGATTCACTCATACATATGGTTCAAAGCACTGAGTATCACAGTACGAAGGCAAGGGACCATTCATTGAAACGTTGGGAGAAAAAAAGGAAATGGCAAACTGATTCTTTCTCTCACCACAATTCTCTCAATCTCCCAGGGCAGGAGCCTCTCCAGAAAAGAGTATTTTCCCCCATAATGGCTTTAACTGGCAATAGATGTTGTGGCTGTGACTCATTTGGAGCATGTTTTGATGGCTGTTAATCTCCCGTTTCATTGGCTTGCTATCCATGGATAAGTTCTCTTTCTCTGGTTAGAGTAGGAGAGCATGAGTTAATCCTCTTCTCTATCTTTGCCCTTGACCATTTACATTGTAATAGGAGTTCAAGAGTGTGAGAGTGACTGGCAAATCTGTTAAGCTAACATTCACTCCTTTTTCCATGCATATTGTGGGCTATATTTCCTATCTAACACTACAGACAGATTTGGCCATTTATCTATTGCTAGTCAACATAAGATAAGCAAAAGAGGACTCTATCTCTGAACCCCAAGTATCCCTAGGTGCAAATGATCACATTATTGCCTCAACTGTCAGACTGAGGCAGATAAACACTGAAAACCTAAAATCAATGTATTGAAGATGGTGGAGGTCCAGGAGAAGAAGCCTCGATCCCAAATTGTCTTGTGAAAGACAATTGATCAGGAATCTCCATTTTGGAAATTTATGTGAGTAAGAAATATAATTTTCTGTGTGTAAGCCATTTTTTGATACATTTATTTTAACAATTATTGTTGTCTTAAGGAAAAAAACAAGTATTATATTTTAATTCAAAAAAATAATATTTGGAAAAGTTGGTTTTCTTAAAATATCAAATAAAGTGATGTAAACAAAATCATAAAGTATTTCTAAGAGGATCTGAAACATCTAAGTGTCCGGACACACAACCCTTCAATGAAAGCCCTTTTTAAGAAAAAATAAATCTCTCAAACTAGCTATAAAACCCTCTTATAATTATCACACCATTGACTGCTAGAGAGATTTAACAAGACCAGATAAAATTGGATTATCAGAAAAGAGAAAGGAGAACAAATTATTAATAACATTTGTTTGACTAAGAAATATGTTCACATAACTAAGAAAATTATGTTTTACTTTTAACCTACTTCTAAACTCTTGGGACACTAATTTCACATATTGGGATAATAAGAGAAGATTGTCATGTTCATTTCTGATTATATTCAATAAAAGAACTGCATCCAATATTACAGTTAGGCTTTGCAATTTGATTTGGTTGGTGACATTATATGCTCCTCTTATTTGGTCTTTAAATTGAAATTTAGTCCCAATATAGCCCATATAACCCAGTGCTGTCTAAAAGGTGGCATCTTACATAAAGGCAGTGAAATAATATGAGAAGTCAATAAAAAGAGTAAGAGTTACAGAGGAGGCTAAAACAATAGGCTCTAAATTAGTGTTGGAATTGGTCATTGAGAGCATGTGACCACTGGTTGGCCAGTGAGCTGGACCTGGGTAATCAGAGGCTCCTCACCCTCTCCCCTGGCCTTGGAATGTACCTCCCACCTACTACTCCTATACTAGTAGCTGTTTCAAAAATGTAGCCTTGAAAGAGTGAGGTGTTGTTGAGATCATCTGGACTGAATATGTGACTGAACCCAGGTAAGACTTTATGCAAACTTTTAAGATTCTAGTGGCTAAGGCTAGAGATCTGCTCTACTTGTGGCTGCCAAAATCAAGCCTCATATGTAGGCTCCATTGCTTATTAAACCTGCCACGTACCAATCTGCAGTGTTTCACCTCCTTTGGTCTCTCTTCACCCATGTGTGCAGGGGCCAGTTTCAGATTTCACCCAGAAAACTCCTGAGGTTGCAAATGCACAATTAGGCTTCTGGTAACATACAGAAATGATATGGATATTCTTTTTTAACTTGCATGTCACAATTTAAAAGAACAGAAAAAGAAATTGAAAAGTAATTTCACTGCATCAACGTTATTTACACCACACAGACCATAATCAGTTCACAAAAGATTGTATTATTTAGTGGTGGAGAGAGATTAATGAAGGACCCAAAAGGTTATACAGTGTAGTAATCAACAAAGTTTTGAAGTTAGAATGGTCTAGATTTATTCTGTCCTTCACCAACCGTGAGTCCTCAGCCATTTTATTTCACATCTTTGAACTTTGCTAGCCTCATATGTAATAAGTGACTTGAAATAATACATGCAATACATGTGAGATTTAAGTCATATGCTTATGTATTTAACACAGTGTTTGGCATCTGGCAAGCTCCCAATAAATGCTAAACATATTTTTAAAATAACCTTCATTATTCTTTTTTCCCTTAATTTTTAAGTAACATGCAAAGCTTCACACAAGATAGGGAATACATAGAAACACAATAAAATGATAGGAATAAATTATTGCTTAACAATTTCAAGTTCCTAGACTCCTTTTAAAGACTTTTCCTTCATTAACTCTTGTAATCTTTAAAAGAAATCCAGTTTTTTATCAAAGAGAAAACTTGGGCTCAGAAGAGATGAAGTAAACTAATCAAGATTACAGGACCAAAGTTAAGATAAATTAAAACGATTTCAAGTGTGAACTTTTAAGTATCACACCACATAAGGATCCTCCATGATTCGACTACCCAAAAATCTCACTGCTCACTCATAAACTCCCTGATTAGAAACAAGCATTGTTATATTTGGGATATGTCTTACCATACTTGTTTTGGTCAGATTATTTATTATGACTTTTAATATATCCTTTGTATTAGTTACTTAGGGTTGCCAGGACAAAGTATCACAAACGAGATGGCTTAAAGCAACATAAATTTATTCTCCCAAGGTTCTAGAGTATAGAAGTCTGAAATCAACACGGTGGAGTCACACTCCCTCTGAAAGCTGTAGGGGAGGATCATTTCTCGCCTCTTCTAGCTACAGATAGACCCAGGCATGTGCTACCTGAGGCAGCATACTTTCAAGCTGCCTTGGTCTCCACATGGCGGACTTACCTCTGTGTCTGTTTCTTCATATGGTATTCTCCTTGCATGTTTCTCTCTCCTCTTCTAAAGTCAATAGCCTACTGGACTAAGGGCCCATCCTAGTCCGATGTGACCTCAGCTTAACTAATTACATATGCAAGGACTCTTTTTCCAAATAAGGTCACTTGCTGAGGAACTGAGGATTAGGACTTCAGCCTACCTTTTGAGAGAGACAATTCAACTCATAACAGCTTTATAATAATATATGTATGAAAGTCGATTTTTTTTTCTTAATTTACTTATTTTAAAGTACTCTAATCAAGTACTTGTCAGGAGAGTGAATAGAGGATTGTAATATTCAGGTGAAGTTTTTGGCTAAAAATATACTGGAAAACTATAAACTATTAATGTATGGATATTTTTATTTCACATTTTCCTGGATTATCTGGATATATAGGGTTTTTTTACTTGGATTCTCCAAGTCTACAAAGTTTCACTAATAGAATGGACTAAAAACATAACCAAAATTGGGCTTATTTCTATCACTGGTGATATGAAATTAAGAATTAATCATATTAGGAATAAAAATCCTTGACAATTTTCTTCAGGTAACCCAAGGATGTTGAAAAAAGTGAAAATACGTTTAAAATTTCTCTATCTGTATAAGTAGGAGAAATACCCTTCTGGGTAATAGTGTTGTTCATTCTGCACCAAATAGTGAGTAAGCTTTTTCAGATCAGGCACTTTTTCTGCTCTGTATTTCCTTTGTATCTTCACTCAATGCCTTCCATCTAATCACCGTAGAACATGAATATCACAATAAGTATGGAACCTTGATTTATATCAAGATACCCATCTACAAACAAACTGAAGGATCAAAGGTGTTAATTCACTGTCAATTATTTATTGAAAGTATCAAGCATAGTGTATATTGTTAGGTACAGGAGGTGATTCCAAAATGAGGAAACTTTCCAAACCTTAAGAACCTCAGAAACCAACTGAAGAAAATTTCAGACCTGTAACTATGTAATTTCAGAACTCTACATGTTTGTTTATTTTTACACCATTTTATACCAAAAAGTAATTTATGTGACTCTTAAGATATATATTGTGTAATAACATTAAAATTTTTTTATTTGAGTATAGTTGACACACAATGTTACATTAGTTTCAGGTGTATAACATAGTGATTTGACAAGTTTATACATTATGCCATGTTCACCACAAGTGTTGCTACCATCTGCCCCATTAAAGCAGTATTACAGTATTATCAACTGTATTCCTTATGCTGTGCATTTTATACCTGTGATTTATTTATTCTATATTTGTATGTAATAACATTAAAAAAATAGTCTTTGGAGAAGCACCTGGGTGGCTCAGCAGGTTAAGCATCCAACTCTGGATTTCAGCTCAGGCCATGATCTCCCAGTGCATTCTCTCTCTGTCTCTTTGTCTCTCTCTATCTCTCTCCCACTCTCTCTCAAAATAAATAAATAAATTTTAAACAACAGTCTTAGGAAAAATAATCTAAAGTCATAGACTTTAACTACATCTTAAAATATTGTTAATATTCACATATTAAATATTTCAGAGCTATCTATTATTACGAATTCTAAATGTCTCTTCAACTAAAAGTATAGCCATGTAGAATTATTCATTTCTGGAACAAATAATAAAAGTTATGTGTTTATAAAATGAACTAGTGCTTAGTGTTAGAATATTTAAAAAAACAAAGTAGCCTACCAGTGATTTTAGTTTTGTTGAACATGACTTATTGGCAAGCAAGTTTCTAAAAATATATAAAAATAATCAGTTTACTCATTTTTCAAATGAGATCAATATATTCAGAATGTTGAATTTATATGTAATGAATACATGTGCATGCATATTTCTTTAATATAAACTTTTATGAAGTAGAATACATATGCAGGAAAGCACAAATCACAAGTGTGCAAATCATTGAATTGTCACAGTTGAAAAACACATATATAACCAGGAGCCAAGTCAAAGAGAACATGATCAGAATCCAAGAAGACTCCCTCCTACCCCCTTCCAATATACAACCTCACAACTATACTTTTAGCATAACAGATTAGTTTAATCATTTTTTAACTAATGAATCACACATATTCATACATAATATTGGATATAATTTTTTATTCTTAGTCCATACAGTACTGTACATTCTTATTCTCAATCAGTAAATGGCTATGTATGTATTTTATATGTGTACTCTATATACAAAATATATATTATAATACTAGATAATTATTTTATCCAATCTACTCAATACATATTTGAGTATTGAACATGTTGGACTATAGCTATTTATTCCTGATAGCTCTGAGTTTTTAAATATTTTTTAAAAGTTTAAAATATATTTTTGAGTACTTAAAAAAATTTGAAAAACCTCATATATAGTTTAAAACTATGCAGTGTAAACAACCTATTGCAAATAGTGGAATGAGTCTTGGCATATCAATATTTTGACACATGGAAGTCAGTGTTCTATTGTACAGTCTTCTATTTCAAACTTTCAACAAATGTAAAACTTCTTCAAGATACTCAGCTTAGAAATTGCTTGACCATTAAAGGGCTTATTCTGACATCTTATTCAGAGATGCTATATTATTCATGATATGTGTAGAATTAGTTTCCTTTGCCCTGAGGGACTGTAACGAATCCAAGATCATGCATCATGATTAAAGAGAAATTGAACAGTTAAATCCTTAAATATATGTGACAAGGAGGAAGGCAACCCTCCATGTTATCCAGGCTATTCCTTGGCTGGCTGCCAAGGATGTTCAGTCAGATGGGGAATTCCAACAAGACGCACTGCCTCTGAATTAGAAGGCCCATATTATTGCTCTTGAGAAAAGCACAAATGTCAGTTGAGATGGCCCAAGTGTTCTAACCTGCTGAGGTTACTTTTTCCTTTATAATTCAAATAAAATTAATATCTCTTCATCCACTCAGTTGGATACCTAAGACTTTTCTTTTATCTTCAGATGCCTGGCTGTCTGGTGCAGGCTGAGTTAGAGAAACTATTTTTCGTCTCATCACCTCCGGCCCCACTTGTCTCTTCTTTTAGGCCAAATTGAGCCCATCAATGTATTTTGCTTAAACAAAAGTACATTTCACTTAAAAGGAAATAACATCTCCATTAGAGGCATATACTGATTACATCAGTTGTAATTTTAAATTGCCATTTTTAGTTTTTGCTTCCTTTCTTCATTGCATTACTTCTTTATAATCCTTTATATTTAAAAAAATCCATAACACAGTTTTAGTTCTGCCATAAATATATTCATTGTTCTTTAAAGTTAGTTTAAGACCGACCTTCCGATGCCAGGATTGATGGACTCCTGTGAGTGTTTAGTTCTTAGTAGACTCCAAGAATCAAGAAACTCCTGGAATAATGATCAAAATATTGTAGTAAATGTATGATTAAAGATACTCATGTTCCTGAAATAACCTATTGAGACTGAATCACAATTTTACCATTTATTTTCTGGATTACATTTGACTGATTATACTATCTTCCTTACTTATGAAATTGAAAGAAAAATGGGATATATTCCATACGGTTGTTATGAGTAATTTATGTAAGGAAGTGCCTGGAACATAGTAAGAACTATATATGCACTGATTATTAATATTATAATGATTATCAAATACTTCTAAAATATACTATATAACCATTATCTGTGAAATTCCAAACTAGAAGAAAACCAAAATAATGTGTTCTTGGAAATAGGAAGGTTTTTGATTTCTATCTCCACTCTTTAACAGGTATGAAGTTTCAAGCTATTACCTAGGCCATCTGGGTTTCAATTTCCTTACCTGTAAAATGGGCACAGTTAATCCTACCTTCAAGTATTGTTCCAGGGATTCGGTGATACAATTAGTGGCATGCTCCAGAAGGTAGATACAAAACTTCAAATAAACATGAGCCTCCTTTACTTACTCCATTTGTTGTGATACCTGAGTGGGCCTTTTTTTTTTTTAATAGTCTACAGTCACTTGACAAGGGTAAAATAACCACTGCTGAAGGTGTCAGTAGATTAGAGGTAGAGAGACAAAATGAATCATCACACCAAAACATGTCACATTTTGTTCTATACTCCTGCTCAACAAACCAACAGAAGAGCATACAGTGTGGGATCTTAAGAAGAATGAAGTTACTGCACAAATTAAACATGACACATTCTGTACCTGACAGTTTCTGTATAACAGCAAGAATTATCTTTACACTCAACAAAAAAAAGAAGGATGTAACTCAAGTGGGTAAGATTTATAAACATTATGAGACTGGATTAAAATAAAATTCAAACAATAACTTGTAATCACAAGGATTAAATTTCTTACATATCAGAAAAATATAATTAAAAATACCATTTAACCTTCCACTTATTTTCTTTGCTTATAGTTGTAATCATTGTAAAACATATGATTTGGACAGAGCCAAAAAATGATCAAAATTCCAAGAAGCATGATATTTACTTGTCCTGTAATAAGGCTATTGCCCTTAAAAATACACTAAAAGTTTCATAAAATTTTATATATAAAATCATTTGTTGATTACTCATTATAAAGGAAAAGAGGGTAATATCATTAAATTATATCTAAAAACCTCTTCTAAATATTCACTGTTTTCAACCAGAACACGAACACTATTTTTTCTTTTTAATTTCTAAAACTGTAGCTAATGTCATTGCTAAAAGAGGAAAAAAGAACAGGAGTTGCTTTGGGGTCTCAGGTTTCTAAAGGTTTTGACCAATGAGGAATCTTTACATCTATAGTACATCTATACAATATATCATTTCATTGTTATATTTAGTATCAAATGTAATTGTTCTTTAGGTATCTTGTGATTGAAACACCACAAATATCAAAATACAGGAATTTCAGTTTAAAGGTAACAGGGATCCAATCTAATTTGTGATTTCAGACTAATGGGATTCTTCTTCCTAAAATTGTTCTAGTTCTGGGTTCTTTAGGGTTGAACTCAAAGAACAGAAAATTCAATTTTTTGTCTGTCTTACTGAGGCTACCAAGTTAGCATATTTGTATAGTACAACTCTAGAACAAGAATATCTACCTAATGGGGAAGGTCAACTCAAGAATGTCGGTGAAGTGAAAGAACTTAAAATATTTGAGAAAGTTGGAATAGAAGGAACTTACCTAAACATTATAAATGCAGTTTATGAAAAGCCCACAGCTAATATCATCCTCAATGGGGAAAAACTGAGAGCTTTCCCACTTAGATCAGGAACACGACAGAGGTGTCCACTCTCACCACTGTTGTTTAACATAGTGCTAGAAGTCCTAGCATCAGCAATCAGACAACAAAAGGAAATAAAAGGCATCAGAATTGGCAAAGAAGAAGTCAAACTTTCACTTTTCGCAGATGACATGATCCTCTACATGGAAAACCCAATTGACTCCACCAGAAGCCTTCTAAAACTGATCAATGAATTCAGTGAAGTTGCAGGGTACAAAATCAATGTACAGAAATAGATTTCATTCCTATACACCAATAATGAATCAGCTGAAAGAGAAATCAAGAATCTGATCCCATTCATGATTGCACGAAAAACCATCAAATACCTAGGAGTAAACCTAACCAAGGATGTAAAAGACCTATATTATGAAAACTTATGAAAGAGATTCAAAAAGACACCAAGAAATGGAAAAACATTCCTTCTTCATGGATCGGAAGAATAAACATAGTAAAAATGTCATTACTACCCAAAGCAATCTACACATTCAATGCAATCCCCATCAAAATTGCACCAATATTCTTCTCAAAGCTAGAACAAACGATCCTCGAATTGGTATGGAACCACAAAAAAAAACCCCTAATAGCCAAAGTTATATTGAAGAAGAAAACCAAAATGGGAGGCATCACAATCCCAGACCTTAGCCTCTACTACAAAGCTGTCATCATCAAGACAATATGGTATTGGCACAAAAACAGACACATAGACCAATGGAATAGAATAGAGAACCCAGAACTGGGCCCACAAATGTACAGCCAATTAATTTTTGACAAAGCAGGAAAAAGTATTGATGGAAAAAGGACTGCCTCTTTAGCAGGTGGTGCTGGGAGAACTGGACAGCAACATGCAGAAGAATGAAACTAGACCACTTTCTTATACCATACACAAAAATCAACTCAAAATGGCTGAAGGACCTAAATGTGAGACAGGAAACCATCAATACCCTTTAGAAGAAAGTAGGAAACAACCTCCTTGACCTCCACTGCAGCAGTTTCCCACTCAACACATCCCCAAAGGCAAGGGAAATGAAAGCAAAACTGAACTCTTGGGACTTCATCAAGATAAAAATCTTCTGCAAGGCAAAGGAAACAACCAAGAAAACTAATAGGCAACCGACAGAATGGGAAAAGATAGTTGCAAATGACATATCAGATAAAGGGCTACTATCCAATATCTGCAAGGAACTCACCAAACTCCACACCCACAAAACAAATAACCCAGTGAAGATATGGGCAGAAGACATAAAGAGACACTTCTCCAAAGAGGACATCCAGATGGCCTACAGGCACATGAAATGATGCTCAACATCACTCCTCATCAGCGAAACACAAATCAAAACCACACTGAGATACCACCTCACGCCAGTCAGAGTGGCTACAATGAACAAATCAAGAGACTATAGATGCTGGCGAGGGTGTGGAGAGATGGGCACCCTCCTACACTGTTCGTGGGAATGTAAACTGGTGCAGCCGCTCTGGAAAACCATGTGGAGGTTCCTCAAAAAACTCTCCATAGAACTCCCCTATGACCCAGCAATAGCACTG
>NC_043700.1:157253251-157265414 GCF_006229205.1 Suricata suricatta | reverse complement strand
GTTGTACCATTTTTATTATTCATACAGTTTTGAAAAGCAGAAACAGAAGTAATCTTAGATCTTGTCTTTCCATATACAACCTATATCTAATCAGACACTTAGATCTCTCGGACTCCTAATTGAATCTTAAATCTATTTATGCCCACATTCCCTGAATCTACTTGAATAATCACCATCCTCTACTAAGATCACTACAAAAATCTTTTAAGTGATATCCCTGCATTCAGTCTTCCCTCATTTCCTTTTCCCATTATCTTCACTATAGCCAGAGTGATTCTATAATGAAAATATTGACCTATTGGGGTACCTGGGTGGCTCAGTTGCTTAAGCATCTGACTTTGGCTCAGGTTATGATCTTGTGGTCTGTGAATCTGAGCCCTGCATTAGGCTCTGTGCTGACAAGTCAGAGCCTGAAGCGCACTTCAAATTCGAGTCTCCCTCTCTCTCTGCCCCTCCCCTGCTCATGCTCTCTCTCCTTCATAAACATTAAAAAAATTTTTTAATATTGATCTCTAATTATCATATATAAACCTTCAATATCCTACAGAGTACATAGATTAAATTAAATCCAAACTTCTCTTTAGCTTGTAAGACTCTTTATGACTTGTTTTTCCTTATCTGTTCAACATAAAATCCCATTACATTATTAGTTTATAATTCGAGCTACATGGTATTCTTTTTTTTTTCTGTAAATTCATATGCTTTACATACCATCATTCGGAAGCATCCTCTTGGTACTTTCCTACATGTTATTAAACTCTTAGTTTAAAAATCCCTGCCTCTAGAAGCCCCTTCTAGAACATTGTTCACCACTGTTGACCCCAAAATCAGGGTACAAGGGCAGAGTGAGAAGGTCTCAACACACAATCTTCCCTCAAGGCTTCTGTAGTGAAAAAATGATAAAACGACTACTTAAATTTATTTTTATAATCTAGTATGTCTGAAGAGAAGAAAAATCTTTCTGCAACTTAAACTATGTTTTATCATAAGGATGACTTTAATAAATAGAAATCATCATTTTTTCAATACACTAGATAATAGTACGCATGTATGACTATTTAAAATGAATCTAATATCAACAAGGTCAAATGAAGGAAGAGAAATGAAAATCACATATAAACATTTAGCAGAGAGGTTATGTTCTAGCTGTTATTGCCAAATTGCTTAGGTTTAGATCCCAACTTTAATATTTACTAGCTCTACAAATGTGGGAAGTAATTTAATTTGTTTGAATTTCAGTGTCTTTGCTTGAGAAAAGGTGAAAAATAGGATCTCATAGATTTGTTATAATAATTAAATAAGTTAAAACACAGAAAATAGTTCTTATAACAGTGTCTGGTAGATAGTAATGATCCAATAAGTGTTAATAGTAGTAGAAATATTGCCAGTAGTTTTAAGATGAGTAAATTCCTGTAAATAAGTGCAATTTGAAGCATTCAATATTTTTATAAATGAACAAATTTCATTATCTCTGGACAAATGTTTTTTGAGCCAAAAAATGAGCAATCATATTAGCCATCCCTTTCACAGAGGCCCTTCAATATTACAAATGAGGCCAACTTTCATTGTTAAGTAGTCTTTATTTCTCAGTGTTGAGTAGTTTTTATTTCTTTCTACAAGAAAGTATTTGAGAATTTCATTCAACTTATATTTTGAACTGAATCATTCATTGTCTCCAAAGTCTTTTTTTAATTTTTTAATATTTTTATTTAGTTTTGAGAGACAGGGAGACAGTGAGAGCAGAGGAGGGTCAGAGAGAGAGGGAGACACAGAATCCAAAGCAGGCTCCAGGCTCTGAGCTAGCTGTCAGCACAGAGTCCAATGTGGGGCTGGAACCCACAAACCGCGAGATCATGACCTGAGCTGAAGCCAGACACTCAGCCGACTGAGCCACCCAGGCACCCCTCCAAAATCTTTTTTTTATTGCACAAAATGTTATTAGATTTGAAAGACACACTCTATAACCATAACAATAATAACAGTACATCTGAGAAACATTAGCTTTAAGTAGAATGGTTATAAAATCAAAAGGCCATTCTTATTTACTATAAAAATAATTTCTAACAAGCTGGCTAAAGCTTCAATAATATTTCATAAAGCCTATTCAGTTATGTGATATAAATTCCAAGAGCTTAATTGTACATTTTAACTGTTCATCTATTTATTATTTACTATGAGCTGTAATTATGATAATTTCTTACCATACTGTGAAGCCCCCTATGACTTCATCTTCTGCTATCTTACCCTGTTCTCACCATAGTGTCTTCTTTTTCTTTTCTTGAATAATCTCAACTCTCCACCCTGACTTTGTACCTGGTGATGGTTCTATACACAGTGGCCTTACTGCTGCAACCTTTCCTCTCATTCTTCCTGCCGTTTCTTTAACATCACCTTATAGAATATGATTTTGATCAAAGGTTAGGAAGCAGTTTCTTCCTCCTATTATTCCATATTTTCCTATTCTCTACCGTTTGTTTTCTTCATGCCATTTAAATTACAATTTTAACACTTTTCTGTTACAATTTTTCTTTCTATATGGAAGTTAAACCCCACCAAAAAAAAAGTGTGATTCAGCCTTCAGCAGTCATTCACTGCTGTATCTCCAGGATCTGGAATGTTACCCAATATCTAGTATGTGCTCAATAAAAACTTGTCAATGAACAAATTCACACAGAAGATAATGTGGTTTCTTCTCAATACAAGAAAAGGAGGCACAGTTGGTCATGGAAGGCCAAACATGGATGGACATTTCCATGCTGTTAAAGACATCCCAGATGTTTGTCATAATTAAACAACACCCAATTTGATTGAGTGGTAAAAGAGAGAAGGAAAGCTAGCCATAGCAAAAACATATATTTGTAAATATTATTTTATTCTTCAATAAGACAATTGTTTCTAACATTAAAGCAGAAAGAAGATATAAAACAAAGATCAGTAGATTAAGCTACATACAACTTAAAACTTTTATAGATACAGAATAATGTAAAACAAAAATTTAAAACAAAAGGAAAAAATATTTATAAAACAAGTAGAAAGTGAAAGGACAACTTTTAAGTTATAAATGTGTTATTCAGATTTTAAGAACAATATAACTGTATGAAAAATGAATGTTATAGAGCATAAATATGTTTAATATATTAAATAGCCAACAATAATTGAATTTTTTGCCAAGTGTTGTATTTGAGAAACTGTGCATTATGCTTTACACTCATTACCTCATTCTTCCTTCTGTCATGAGGGTAGATATTATTATTAACTTTATTTTGTCAAAAAGGGATCTGAGGAACAGATATTAATTAATTTGTTCAACATTACACACTGAAGAAATAGGATATTCAAACCAAGAACTATCTGGAAAGGAAAAAAGGTTTAAGTGGCTAACAACTCTGGTAGATGACAATTCCAAAACAGGCAAGTATACAAAGGAAAAAAATACAGTTCCACAAACAGTTAAAGAATGCCCCATTCATCAATACTTCTGAATAAAACTTCGAAAACTGTTTATACTCCTTCTATCCAATTTCTTCCTTATGTTTCTCAAATTCTCTCTTCCTGATTTGACTTTTCTGCTTTTTAGAAACTACTCTTGTCCAGATTGGCACTGACCTTCTCTTGGCTAAATTCAAGGGTAACCTTTCGGTTGTCATCATGTTATAGCAAGCTGTTGCATTTAAAAGAGACAATCACTTCTTTTTCCATACATTTTCTATTTTTTAGTTTATTTATTTATTTTTGAAAGAGAGAGAGAGGGTGAAAGAAAGAGAGAGCAAGTGGGGAAGGGGCAGAGAGAGATGGAGAGAGAGAGAATTCCAAGCATGGTCTGCGCCACCAGTGCAGAGCTTGATGCAGGGCTCAAACTCACAAACCCCAAGATCATAACCTGAGCCGAAGTTGGATGCTTAACCAACTGAACCATTCAGGTTCATACATTTTCTATATGCACTTGGTTTTCAGGATATACCACACTCTTGATTTTTCTACTGACCCCAATATTATTTCTTGTAATTATTTTTTTATTTTATGTTCTCCTCATCAATTGCTTAATGCATTAATATCCCAGGATTTAGTTTTGAATGTTTATCTTTTCTATCTATATTCTGTTTCTTGGATATCTACCCAGTCTCTTCATCTATATGTTGACAATATTCAACTTAATATCTCCATCCTAAACTGCTTCCCTGGACATTATATCATATGTAACTTCATAACATCATGTTTGATATCTCTACCTAGACATCTGATATCTTTTCAAACTCAAGGTATCTACAACTAAAAACAAAACAAAACAACACACACACACACACACACACACACACACACACACACAATCCACCTCTTCTTTCTTCCAAAATTCCCATGTCAGATATGAGAAACTCCATCTTTCATTAGCTCAGATTTTTAAAAATCATGCCTAAATCACTCTTTTTTTAAAAAGTTTCTTTTATTTACTTTATCATGGTAAGAGAATTTACCAATAGATCTACTTGTAACAAATTTTTTTCATTGTATATGTTATTGTTGACTCTAGGTATAAGGTTGTGCAGCAGAGGTCTAAAGCTTAGACATTTCCTTCTCTGATCCCCTGGAAACCATCATTCCACTCTTTGGTTCTGTGAATACAACTATTCCTGATACCTCATCTATCTGGAATCATGCAGTATTTAACTATTTCACTAGCTTATTTAACTTAGCATAATATCATCAAGGTTCATTCATATTGTCACATATTGCAACACTTTCTTCCTTTTAAAGACCAGATAATATTTCATTTTATGTGTCTACCACCTGTTCTTTATCCATTTATTTCTCAATGGACATTTAGGTTGTTTCCACATCTTAGATATTGTGAATAATGCTGCAAAGATTATTGAAATGTTCATGTCTCTTCAAGATCTTTACTTCAATTTCTTTGTATAAATATGCAGAAAGAAGTAGTATTGCAGGATCATATGGTACTTGACTCCATTTCTCCCAAACTCCATATCCAATTTATCATGTAATCCACTTGGCTGCAGCTCTGAAATACATCCTAATATTTGGAACCTATGAATTTACCATTTTCATAAAATTGGGAAAGTTTAAATCCACATCTCATCAAAATTTTGTCTGATCCCTCTGTTTGAAGTTCTCTACAACTCATTTCTGTTCTCTCAATTAATTTTTTCTCTTTCTTTTGCATAGTTATGATTCCAATGTTTTCGGTTTCACTAACCTTTTCTTTTGCCATGCCCAATTAACCAATTTTTACCCATTAATGGCATTAATCCCATCTAGTGCATTTTTAATCTCAGTTCTTGTAGTTTTTATTGCTAGATGCTTGATTTGGGTCTTATTTATATTGTCTGTGTTTCTACTTAACTATTTGACCAAATGTACTGTACCAAATGTATTGTACAGTTACAATATCCTTTTCTGCTGATTATAAAATTCAGGTCAATTTTTATTGATTGATTATTCTCTCCATTGTGGGCTGTTTTTTACTACCTCAAGTAATATTTGGTTGAATATCAGACCTTATGAGTTTTACCTTCTTGGGTGCCAGATATTTTTGCATTCTTGTAAATCTTCTTAAACTTTGTTCTGGGATGTAGTCAATTTACTTCCAAATAATTTGATCCTTCTATTATTTGGTTAGTAGGTCCTGAGCAGAGCTCAGCCTATGGCTAATTACCCCTGAGTACTGAGGCAAGATCACCGAGTTCTCTATTCAATGCCTTTGAATTGTGAGTTTCTCTAATTCAGCTCATGAGTTCAGGCATTGATACCAGCCTGTGTGAGTGCTGGGAAATGTTCCCTCTGTCTCTTAAGATGGTTATTGCCCTGAAATTGAGTCTTCATACATTTGTTGTAATAAGTAATTTTCAGAATGCTCAGGGTACTCTCTGTAGATATCCAGAGTTCTCTCCCTCTGTGAAGCTCTCTCATTTCTAGTAGTTTGTCTTATGAACTGTAGCTGGGGTGGTTTTGTTAACTTCATCTTCTCAATTTATAAAATCCTCCAGGCTCAGCTTTAGTTGCTCCATACATGCTATGGATTCTAAACTCTTTCAAATCTGTGGTCCTCACTTCATTTGTTTTCTATCTCTCAGGGATCACTGTTTTCCATTGCCTGATATCTAATGTTTAAAAAAATGTTGTTCTTTCTGTTTCGTCTGACTTTTTTTTTAAACTTTCAGATGTGAGAACAAATCACATCCCTGATGCTCCAATTTGAACAGCTGCAAAAGTTGTCCTGTGAATTTGTTAAAGGGGGAAAGAAAAAAGAGATAATATTTTCAAATATAGTTACATAACATATATATTTATTTCTTAATACGATTAACTTATTGTTCAGCTTTTCTTATTTTAAGTAATTCATATAGCTTCATTCTCACAGTTACACTTACAATGTTTAAGTTCATTTACATTTTGCTGAACTATGAAGAACATTTACATTCATTTGAATAAGTTAAAATGAATGGGAAATAAAAACTATTTCATTTTTTATCTTCAACAGATAGACCAATTACATTTATTCCTTAGAGACATAAAGAAAATATATTGTCACTGGCAATCTGACATATAGAAACAGTTTTTGAGATAATTAAAATTAACTTTCATCAAGAAATGATTTTTGTCACTTAACCTGGATAACTTATATTGAATGCACTTGAATAATTTACCAAAATCATGCTCAATTTAAATTATTTCACAAAATCTCAGTTGACACAGATAGGACAAATATGAAAAGGGATGATTAATTTTCAATCAGCAACAATACTCCCATGACTTACTTCATTTGACAGATTATTGACTCAGAAAAAAATTGAAAATGAGTTTACATAATTTTCTATTTTTAAATGTAAACCTTTTTGCAAAAGCAGGAAAAAAAACAATATAGGCCATACAGATAATAAAGAAAAATGAAAGTTAATGATCTACTTTAATTGGTGTTGAGACAAATTAATGTTTTATAGACAAAAGAATAGTTCCTTCTGAAGACTCAGGGATTAGTACACTCAACTTGGAACAGAAAAATAAGTTACTTTGTATTCAGTATGTGTTTTTTGAGATGTATCCTCATCTGTAAAATCACAATATTAATTCTATCTACAAATTTGCTGTGAAAATTAATTTTGCGAGCTTTATACATGAACATTTATGATATAAGCATTTTGCATTATTAAATATTTCAATACCTTTTTTTGTAATACGCAAGATTAACTAGGGTGCCTGGGTAGCTCATTTGGTTGAGCATCTGACTTGATTTTAGCTCAGGTCATAATCTTATGATTTATGAATTCAAACCCATCATTAGGCTTTGTGCTGACAGCATGGAGTCTGCATAGGATTCTGTCTTTCCTCTCTCTGCCCCTATCCGACTCATTCTCTCTCTCTTTTTCTCTCTCTGTCTCTCTCTGTCTCTCTATCTCACTCAAAATAAATAAAAAAACATTATAAAAAGATTAACCAAAATATACTATGAATTGTAGCAACCTGAGAGTGTATCTTCTCAAAGAAAAATTTAGTTTAAATCTAATTCCCCAATTAGAAAAACATTCTTTCTAATATGAATGTCACATGCCATTCTCACTGCCAATAAGCACTAAAGAACACATGTGTTTTAGCTTGAAATTTCCACTTACAATTTAATAAATAAGCAATAAGTATTCAACATTCTGCACATTAGAGATTATTCATGATATATATGCTATATATACTGCAGACTGTGCTATAAACGATAATATATTTTAAATTATTGTTGAGTATTTTTAGAAGCTAAAACTATACATTTTGTTCAAGTAGTAAGGAACTTGAAAAAAATCATTCATAAAACACAAAAAAAATACTATTGGACAATGTTGTCTGGGCTATAATAGACTAGAAAATCTGAAAAGAATCTTGGTGTGACTAGATCCTACCTAAAACATTATTATTAACATCTGAGATTCAAGAAGGAAGAAAAATTTCTATGGAAGATTTCCTCTTCCTAAAAAAGCAAACACAAACAGTAAGCTAAAAGGTGTGGAAGCCTGAAAGAAATACTAACAATAACTGAGAGACTCAACCTTGAATCTGGGTTAAAGTGATAACACTAAGCCTGTATACCTTGTAATTACAAGAGATAAGTCATCTCAGAAAAGTAGTACTGTTGGAGTCATGTAAGAACAAATGCAAATTTCTCTGGAATAAAAAATACCCAACATGAATTCTCTAGATTCCCACTTATTAGAATGAAAAATGTTGAATACATAATTAAAGATCATTAAGCATATAAGACAGCATGCAACTATTAGGGTCAGAGAAGCAAACATATTGATGAAGCATTCCTAATTAACATGAATCTCCCAAAACATTGTATACCATAGAAAAGAAAATAGAAAATAAAAATAATTATGTGGAAAACATTTTTAAAATAAAAGATAAAATCACAAAAATGAGTAGGAAATCAGTGAATGTCAAAAATTTCCATAGATAGAAGAATGAAACATGAGAATTTTAGGAACATACAGAATATTGATACAAAAGCATCAATAAGTGAATAACAGATTAGATACAGTTTAAGAAATATGTAGTTAACTGAAGGACTTGAGGAAATTACCCAGAATGTAATTCAGAGAGGCAAAGTGAGGAAATTATGATGGAAAAAATGAATCAATATAAAAAATAGAATATGATAATCTAAGATTTAATCAGACTATTAGGAAAGAGTTTAGAGAAAATAGAAGAAATCTGATACTGGAAAAAAAATGGCCAAGTAAAGTCTACAATGGTGAAAGCCACAAATCCACAGACATAGAAAGCACAAGATATACTTACTAAGAAGGATGAAAACAAAATTTATTTAAACTGGAAAATATTCAAACAGAAAGGGATGACTCTAAAATAAATCAATAATATTGAAATTAGACCTCTTAACCAAAACGATATAAGCCAGAGAACACAGGGATTATTATTAAAAGTTTGAGAATTTCTTTTTAAAGGAAAACCATATTCTAGTAGAGTAAGAGTGATATTAGCATATCTTTGGAAAAGCGACCATGTATAGAATTATGTATATGAAAGTGCTTTCTACAAAATGTAGAAAAAAGGCAAATGAGAAAATGATTTTGGAGAAGATGTGAGATTATAGACAGAACAGGTGCCCACTAAAAACCAAAGATAGAATGCATAAGAAAACTGAAGGTATATCCTCTAAACAAAATGAAAAGGCAACTAATGAATGGGAGAAGATATTTGTGAATCACAAATTCAATAAGGGATTAATATCCAGAATGTATAAAGAAGTTCTATAACTCAACACCAAAAAAAAAACCAAACAAACAAACAAAAAAAAACACCCCCAAGTAATTTGATTAAAAAAGGGCAGAGGACCTAAATAGACATTTTTTTTTCCAAAAGAGACTCACAGGTGGCCAACAGACACATGAAAAGATGTTTAACCATCACTAATCATCAGTGAAATAAAAATCAAAACCCCAAAGATTTTACCTCTATGAGTCAAATGGCTAGAATCAAAAAGATAAGAATGACAAAATACCTGTTTGGTGAGGATGTGTGGAAAAGGGAACCCACCTGCACTGTAGAGAGGAATTTAAATTTAAACCAGGGTAGAAACCAGTATGGACATTCCTCAAAAAATTAAAAATAGAAATGCCATATAATCCAATAGTTCCATGACTGGATATTTACTCAAAGAAAATGAAAACACTACTTCAAAAAGATAAATGCAACCCTACAGTTATTGCAGCATTATTTACAATAGCCAAGACACGGAAACAACCTAAGTGCTCATCAATAGATGAATGGATAGATAGATAAGATGTGGTGTATGTACACACAACGAAATATCAGCTATTAAAAAATGTATGTGATCTGCCAGTTGTGACAACATGTATGGACCTAGAGGGTTTAATGCTAAGTAAATAAGTCAGAGAGAGAAAGACAAATACTTTATGGTTTCACTCATGTGTGAAATTTAAAAAAACAAAACAAATGAACAAACAAAGTAAAAGAGAGAGAGACAGAAAACACTCTCAAATACAGAAAACAAACTGGTGGTTGCCAGAGGGGAGGTGCATGGGGAGATGAATGAAATAGATAATGGGGATTAGGAGGGACAGACTTCCAGTTAAAAAATAAAATAAGGGGCGCCTGGGTGGCTCAGTCAGTTAAACGTCTGGCTTCGGCTCAGGTCATGATCTCACAGTTCGTGGGTTCAAGTCCCACATCAGGCTCTGTGCTGACAGCTAGCTCAGAGCCTGGAGCCTGCTTCAGATTCTGTGTCTCCATCTCTCTCTGACCCTCCCCCAGCTTGCAGTGTCTCTCTCTGTCTCTCAAAAACAAATTAAAAACATTAAAAAAAATTTTTTTAAATAAAATAAGCCATGGAAATGAAAAGTATACCGTGGGAAATATATAGTCAAGAAATTGCAATAGTGTTGTTTGGTGACAGAAGGTAACAGCACTTATTATGGAGTAATGGGTAGAATTGTCGAATCATTATGTTGTGCACTTGGAAACTAATAGTATATGTTAATCGTATCTCAGTAAAAAGTAAAATAAGATTAAATAGAGGAAGAAGTGGAAAATATTTCTTAAATAATACAATTTTGTTTCAAAAGTTATATGTAAAACCCTCAATTTAAAGAATGAACATTCTCCTTACACACTAAGCTGAAGTTAGTGTCAACAAATCAAAAAGAAATCTGTTATCAAACAGATCCTCTTTCCTGAACTTAATTAAATTGGGATTCAACAAAGAAGAAATAAATAAAAATTCTCCATTATTTTGGAAAAAAATTAAAGCATACTTCTTTGTAACTATCACTAAAGAAAGAAATTTTAAAGGAAATTTAAATTAAATATAATTGAGTAATGAAAAGTATTACACAGAAAATTTGTGAAATGCAGTTGAAGCAATGCTTTGACCGTAATATGTAGCCATCAATGTTTTTATTAGAAGAATGGACTTTTCATGGGGCTCCTGGGTGGTTCAGTCAGTTTAATCTCTTGCTCTTTTGACTCAGGTCATGATCTCATGGTTTGTGAGTTCGAGCCCCTCCATTGGGCTCTGTGCTCTGCTCTGACAGCATGGGATCTGCTTGGGATTCTCTCTCCTTTCCTTTCTGCCCCTCCCCAACTTTCAAAATAAATGAACTTAAAAGAAAAGTAGAAAACCTGACTATTTTTGAGAGAGAGAGAGAGAGAGAGAAAGTGAACTCCTGTGCACACACAAGCGTGGGGAATGGGATGAGTGAAAGAGGGAGAAGGAGAAAATCTTTTGACCATGAGATAATGACTTGAGCTGAAATCAAGAGTTGCATGTTTACCCAACTGAGCCACCTAGACGCTCCAAAACATGAAAAGATTCTAATGTTTAAATGAAAAAAGTAGCAAAAAAACACAAGACTAAAACTTGAGAATCTATGGAAAATATTGACGATCACAGAAATTAACAAAAAAAGAAATACATGCTTATAAGAGAAATTATCATCAAAGCCAAAAGTCTTGTATTCTTGTAAAATATTAGTACAATTAGCAAACTTCCCATTAGATTTCTGTAGTAATAGAATCCCTATTATTGGCTAGGCACTTGGTTGCCCAGAATAATTACTACATTTTTTAGTGTCTGTTGCAGCTGGTTTGCTTATGTGATTAAGTTCTGAACCATGAGATGAAAGAAGAATCTTCCTTATAAGACAGACGGCAGATCCCACATGCCCCTTTTGCTTTATCCTTTTTACCTTCTTTCTGGCTGATACAAAGATGGCTGCCTTCTGGCTTAGGATGAAGGAGCCATGTTAAGGCAGGAAGTGATCTTGGGAGTAGAGGCTCAGAGATAATGAATAGGCAAACCTATTATACAAGATGAAGGCCTATACCAGAGGAAGCCCTATAAATCTAGAAAGCAAAGGCCTACATCATCCGTGCACTACCCAACCTCAGACTTAAACAAAAGTAATATATTTCAGAGCACCCAGGTGGCTCAGTCAATTAAGCATCCAACTTTGGCTCAGATCATAATCTCACAGTTCATGATTTCTAGCCCCACATGGGGTTCTGTGCTGACAGCTCACAGCCTGGAACCTGCTTTGGATTCTGTGTCTCCCTCTCTCTCTCTCTGTCCCTTGCTTGCACTCTCTCTCTTTCTCTCTCAAAACATAAACTAAATGTCCATCAT
>NC_043700.1:157247403-157253151 GCF_006229205.1 Suricata suricatta | reverse complement strand
TCAAGAAGATGTGGTATATATTCATGATGGAGTACTACATGGCAATGAGAGGGAATGACATATGGCCCTTTGTAGGAAAGTGGATGGACCTTGAGGGTGTCATGCTGAGTGAAGTAAGCCAGGCAGAGAAGGACAGAAACCATATGTTTGCACTCATAGGTCTAGCAGGAAAACAGGAGAGACCTAATGGAGAACCAGGAGAGGCGGAGGAGGGAGAGAGAGTTGGGGAGAGAGAGGGATGCAAAACTTGAGAGACTATTGAATGCTGAGAATGAACTGAGGGTTGGGGGGGAAGGGGGAGGGGGAAAAGAGGTGGTGGTGATGGAGGAGGACACTTAAGGGGAAGAGCACTGGGTGTTGTATGGAAAACAATTTGACAACAAAATATTATGGAAAAAAAACATAAACATTACACAAAATTTAATGTATTTCTATCTTACTTAAGCCACTAGTTTTAGTCACTATTAAGTTGATCCAAACCTACTTCTTTGTTTTATAATAGTTTACTGTCAAATTGGTTTCCTTATAACACCCAGCGCTTCTCCCCACAAGTGCCCCCCTCCATGACCTACTGCTGATATAGATATAATGTAGGAGGAAAAGACTATCACTGAGATATTAGAAAAAGGTGACTCATAAATTGAAAATTAATTGAGGAGTGAGGAAGAGATGAAGCTTTAAACAGAGTTGAGAAGTAAAACAATCACAATCATTTCAGAAAGTAAGTATGTTAGTATCAAGCGTTGACAGGAAGGTCTCAGTGACCCCTGAGACCAGTGACCCTTGCTAAGTGGTATAACTTTTCTCCAGACTGGTTTAGTTGTTTGGGTTGATGTACAGAGAAGGCAGATAGTTTGAAACAACCAGATACAGGTTTTACTGGGAAAGTATTAAAGAGACAAAGTGTGCCAAAAAGTTGAGGGTGCTTGCCAGGTGCTTATTATCATAAATGGCGCACAAGACCAAGACCAGTCCAAAAGAAAAGAGATGAGGAAATGATGAAGTCAGTAGGCTGTGGTCTTAATGAAGTTCAAGGACTTTGTAGATACTTGGGAAGAAATGTGAAGAATTTGAAGATTGTTGTCTGAAAGTAAAATTATTGAAATTGAATTCAAGATATTCTGTCTTCTGTTTCTAGTACTCTTTCCCCTTGTCCAGGTAAAACCAGGACTGGACAAAAAATTGGGACAAGTTGTCTTCAGTATTACAAATAAAATCAAAATTGCTTAACTTAAAAAATTAAACATTTCAAAAAAGATATAAAATGATCTTCAGAAAGACTTGTTCCCAATGGCTACCCAGAAGGTTTTCTTGAAGTATAGAACTACTATTGCCCAAGGAATTGTTTTAGAAATTATTATAAACAATGCTAATAAAAATATAGGCATCCCTCATCATTCAAACTCACGTGAACTGACAAACCTAATAGAATCATACTGTTTCAAAGATTATTGTGGATGAAACTGTATCCTTTCTTATCTAAATTCTTAAGACCTGAACTCTCCTTGATATTTGAAACAGGGAATCAAATATATTTTTTGAAATAAGAGAATACATTTAGGTATATATGTTACAATTTTCTTTATATCTTCAAACTAAATAAATTTTTAATTTCAAATTTTTGCACTATATTATTAATAAGCCTTAGTAAAATATTTTAACATTGCTCTT
Organism: Suricata suricatta; assembly: GCF_006229205.1. NCBI lineage: Eukaryota > Metazoa > Chordata > Mammalia > Carnivora > Herpestidae > Suricata > Suricata suricatta. The sequence goes on along the minus strand of NC_043700.1, from coordinate 157,251,480 downwards.
CACATTTTTCTTCACATCTCCACTTAACATATCTGACGTTTCAGTGAGAAATCCTGCTGGCTTTAGTCTTGAAAGTTTTCTTCTTCCTCAAACGTTTTTGAACCATTTTACTTAGATTTTTCATTTGGCTATGTTTTAAAAGTCAATCTTGACAAAAACATAAAGAATACATAAAAAATCTATGTTTCTGAATTTTTTTCATGCTAAATGGCTTATAATAGTTCAAACAGCTGCCTATGTCAGAAGTTATTTTCAAAGAGTGGTGTTCACTGTACAGAGGTGGTCAGGCCTGGCTGAGATTACTGCAGCTAATGGGCATCTACATCTCTTTCGTGTTTCCCAGGCGGGGAAAATAGCATAATAGCATAGTCCATTAGCATCACCAAGTGATTTAAATTGGATAGGTTATGAGCAAAATTTCGGATGCTTGGAAGTCTACAGACAAAGAAAGATCATAAATGTAATATATGATTGTTCGAATTAATTTTATTCTTAGGGGATTTAGAATTCTTGAAACAGACATAAGCTGTAACCTCCTAGTTACTTCCATTAAAAAGAGAAATAGAAAAAATTCTGTATCAGTATAATGTATAGATTGTGAAGAATTATGGACTTTGAGAATTTATGAAAGGCATGATTTAAAATGATCTGTGGAACTCACAGGCATTCATAGGCTATTAACACCAGACACGTTGAACAGAGCCTAAAAGATAGACTGTCAGACCCAAGATGAATATACTTTGGTTCAATAGACATTATTGTTACTTTTTAAACATAATAATTTCTTTAATTTAAAGTTCTAAGGAGGCTTCAATATAAAAACTAATTCTGGGAAATATAAAAATGATTCATAGAAAGGCAAGAATAAGAATAATTCACAGGTGAAACTATGTCTCGAAAAATTTTCAACAAATAGAAATGGAGGGAAGATAAGGTATAATCCAGAGAAAAGGGAAAGATACAAAGTCACAAAGAAGGAATAAACACTTACAATCCATTTGTAGGTCAGAAAATCCTCCACTGCAGATAGAGGATAAAGTACCTGAAGGAAAAGACAAAGACAAGTAGGGTCTACAACTTAGGTTATGGTCAGTTATATTATGAAGAACTGTCTCTGTTTAGTTTGACTTCTATCTTGTCAGATGGTTAGCTATGAAACAGTACACTGACATGATGAGATCTAGATTTTAGATAGAAGCTCTACTAGGGAGATGGAGGATAAAGAGAATTGGAGAGAGACAAGGTGAGAGAGTCATTCAAGAAGCCAAAGGAGAGGAACAGAGGCTGAGTGAAGGCGGAAGCACTGTGACAAAGAAAAGGGGAACAATAAAAGGGATGTTTCAGGGAAAGAAGCAACACTTATTTTTTTCAACTGGACACAAGAACTGATGAAGGATTGAACATAATAGTAGAAACAAAAACCAGGGACATCAGGGATGATAAGCATTCTTTTTTGACCCAGGTGGTCACCAAGATGGTGGTCACTACGATAACCTTTTCTGAGTGGATGGTCCCACTACTCAGATACTCACGGAGTGGCGGTTGTGAGACTTTTCATACACATGAAAGTCATAGCAATATATTTCCACAAAGGCTTTCAAATACGATTCTCTTTGAAATTGTTTCTTCACAGAAAACAAAGTGAAACAAAACAATAAACAAAATGATTGACAAAATGAGGTGAATATCGCCTCACATTCACTAAAGAACTGTGGCAGTCAACTGTATGTTGCTCAGGCAAATCCATTTTGTTAAAATGAGGTGTTGACTATAAATATAGAGCTCTTTAATATACACCAAATGCCTAATGTTCTATATGCCACCACTATTACTATTCACAAAAAATATTACTAGCATTCACCTATATATAAAATGTTTCAGTTTGGTCACACAAGTTACACAGACTGCATCTTGCAGAGACTATCAAGGTACAAAGCTTTATGAAGGGACATCACCTTTCTGAAATATTTCTCCTTGGTGAGTGCTGCATTATCAACTGGCCTTTACTAGTGACTACTTAGAGATGGGCATTTGGGGGTTGATTTGTAAATAAAAAGCCTTATGAAATCCAAATCCAAGTTTATCAGTGGGAAATAAAGGTGTCAGGCAAATTATTACTGCCATCTTCACAAAACAAGAGGTTAATTCATTATGTTAGGCTCTTCATTCATCACACAAACTCTGGAAATTACCAAAATGATGGCACTACAAGGTTATGCAAATATCCCTTGAGAAGGAGATGTTAAATGGGTGAATCTTATACCTCAAGGGAACCACAAATGCCCTTATTAGTCACTTCTTTATAAGCAATTATATCTCTACATGTAACAATTATTTTTATTGGATACTAAAAATGTTTCTCTCTTTCTGCTGTAAATATTAATGACCATAAACTAAAAATTAGATGATCATATTTGCATTTGTTCCCAGGTTTCCTTGACTACCATATATTCATGCAATTAAATCTTAAACATCTTCTAAAAAACTGTTTCTAAGAAAAAACATTTTAATGACACCACTGTATTTTAAGACAGCTTCCAAAATACAGCTACATGAGTTAACCTCATTGTACATGAGCAATTTGTCAAACTTTTAGTAAAGAGGAAGGTGACGCAAAGAGTAAATCTTACTCTGAACTTGGACAAATCAGTAAAATTCAGGGTTTTTTATATGTCAAAACTATGCAACAAAGAATCCTGTGCAATTTGCGGTTGTAAGAATCTAGTATCATAAGTTGTGGCTGAGTTAACCTGAAGTATTCATCTACGTGATTTTTGTATATCCCTCCCCTTAGGCATTTTTCCTTTGTTCCATTTATAATTCACTAGGTTTCAGATATTCACTTCATGAGCAATCACGAACACTATTAATTTACGGAATGTTACCATACATGTATATAAGCAAGATTTCCCACCCTTCGGAAATAATAAGTCAGTCACATAAATCATAAGTCAGCATAATAAGTCAGCTGCATAATAACAAAGCTGGTGCTCACGTCCATTATTTTACCTCTTCCTGGTTGTGTGACACTGGGCAAGTTACTTACTTCCACTGTGCCTTAGGCTTCTTGCTGGTAAAAGGGGCATATTACTAGTACTTGCCTTGTATTTTCTATGATCCTCAAATAATTGGACTCATGAAAAATTATGTGTGCAGTGCCTACCAAAGTAAACCTAGTTCAATAAATATTGGATATTACTGATAAGAAACTGCAGGGGCACTTGGGTGGATCAGTCGATTGAGTGTCTGGCTTCAGCTCAAGTCATGATCTCTTGGTTGGTAGGTTCAAGCCCTGCATCGGGTTCTGGGCTGACAGCTCAGAGCCTAGAACCTGCTTCAGATTCTGTATCTCCTTATCTCTCTGACCACCCCTTGCTCATGCTGTCTCTCTCACTCTCAAAAATAAAACATTAATCAAAATTATTTTTTAAAAAAAGAATTGAACTGTGCAGAAAAGGAAGAGAAAATGAGATAACTTGAAAAGCAAATAAAGAAATAAATAAGTCTGGATCCTCCTACACTATATGGGGAGGCTGATAAGAATGAGGACCTCTCCATCATGGAGACCTGGAAGTGAAATCATAAGCTGACTTGAGGCTGAGTTGTGTGAGGAATTCATTCCCAAGTCAGAGCATGGAAACTCACCAATGACGGGAGATAATCCCAAACATCTCTAAACTTGTGGACACGATAACTGCATAGGGGATGATGGCACATTAGGTCAGCTTCACCCTATGATCAAAATAGGACTAGAGATGAGTAGATAGAGATTTTCCTCTGCATAAGGTCAGCAGTGGACGTATTACCTCTGTTATCCATGGTTCTGATTTGTGGAGTCCAACACACTTCTTGCTTCCTAATTTAAATATCAATACATATACACACAGTAAAAATGTAAAAGTTCAAATGATACAATCAGAAGTTCTAACAGAAGATGGCGGAGAGGAAGGGAGCTCTGTAAACTTCGTCTGCCCCATCGATTGAACTGAGAAGGACATTACTCTCATCTGCAAGAGTGGAAGGAGAAAATACGGACTCCAGAAGGAAGAGAACCTGAAGGATACCTGAGAGAATATA
>NC_043700.1:157159940-157247303 GCF_006229205.1 Suricata suricatta | reverse complement strand
GCATGGACCTCAAGTATACTGTAGTATAGAGGGGGAATTTAAGGAAAGGTATTAAGCAGGCTGTGTTTTAGCTTATGGGCAAGTAGTAAATTATATCATGTATCTTGAATGTATCATAGATAAGCTGCTATATTACAATTGCCACTTCAGATAGCTGTGAAATTAGGTGATTAACAAGTTGGTACCTAACCTTCCAATTTCTGTATAAGTCTATTTACATGAAATAGAAGTGGGGGTTTTGATTTTTTACTTTGCTTTTCTGTTTGGAGTATCATTGTAACTACTGCATTGTAAATGATGGAAAATAATTGCATATGTTAAAAAAATAAATTGTATAAAAAAAAAGAAGTTCTAACAGTTAACCAATTGCTAGCTTCCATCAGGCTTTTTTTTTTTTCTAATTACAAGGATGATGGAAACTATTTAAAACAAAACATGGATCATTTATGCAAGTCTGCCACCTGAAAGTTGATGTAGGACAATTCTTTCTTCTACCATCTATATATGTTCTGAAATAGAAAGTCCTATACTACTATATACCAGACGTACTGATTAATACTAATGCTATATATTAATGCTATTCTTAATAATAACTCTTGATATAGTTGACTGGGACTTACGAAATGGAAATGACACTTGAACATTGTACCATGAAAAGCTTAATTGGCAAAACTTAAGTGCTCGGATGAAGGGATACAGATCTGGGACACCTGGGTGCCTTAGTCGGTTAAGTGTCCAACTTCAACACAGGTCACGATCACAGTTTGTGAGTCCGGCTCCTGCATTGGGCTCTGTGCTGACAGCTCAGAGCCTGGAACCTGTTTCAAATTCTGTTTCTCTCTCTCTTTCTATCTCTGCCCCATCCCTCCCTCTCTCTCTCTCTCTCTCTTTCTCTCTCTCACTCCCCCCTCTCTGTTTCTAAAAAATAAGCAAACATAAAAAAAGAGATAAAGATCTGTGACAACAGTGTCTTCTGGTGATTGGATTTAGAATAATAATAATGATCAGAAGAACGCCAATGACTTCTAACATTTATTGAACAACCCATATGTACTGGGCATGGTATGTTATCTAATTCAGGGAGTATCTGATAATGACTATAAACAGCATTAAATATATGGAGGAAATATAATGTGGAAATGATTGTATCATGGTTAACTACAGCAATAAGCTATGACCTGGGGAAATATAAATGTGTCATTTCTTTTCCTAATACAGTGATAGAGAGGTGGAAAACACAGGCTTCTCTCCTAAAAGACTCTTAGGCATCCACTTGTGACCATGGTAATTTTACCTATATCTAATATCTGATTCAGAAATAAGATGGCAACAGACTGACAGTTCTTCTCTTGGTGACAGACTCATAATAATAAAAAGGTGAACGTAATGTATAAAATTGGTACAATTATGATGCTAATCTATAATAACAACAACAAAAATCTTACAGAAGCAAGACCATTCTGGGATGCCTGGGTGTATCAGTCAGTTACACGTCCAAGTTTGTCTCAGGTCATGATCTCACGGTTGATGAGTTCAAGCCCCACATCGGGCTCTGTGCTAGCAGCTTAGAGCCTGGAGCCTGCTTCAGACTCTGTGTCTCCCTCTCTCTCTGCTCCTCCTCTGTTTATTCCCTCTCTCTCTCTCTCTCTCTCTCTCTCTCAAAAATAAAATAAACATAAAAAACATAAAAGAAAGAACATTCCTACTCCATATTTCTTAACATAGTATCTCACTGTAGGCAGACCTAAATGAGAAGTCAGATACTGGTGAAGAGTTTGCTCAGTGTGTAAGTAATCAGAACAAAGGAATATGATAAACTGATTATTAGTTTAAAGTAGGCTTACTTTGCCTGATGCAACCATCTGGCAATAAGGATGATTTTGCCCATATTCAAGGACCAGCATATTCTGATGTGTTGTCTCTTCCTCCTCTGGTAGACCATAGATGGGTACTGCAGACATCTGCTTCCAAGGATCGTCATTTGATAGGCTTCTGCAGCTGTCTAAAAACACTGGGGGATATAAATTTTCTATTTCGAAATGTTGAAACTTGGAATCAGGTTATGTTCTAGTCCATAAAACCTGGAAGATAGTTTGTCACTTACATTTGAATTTGACACTTCTTTTTCAACCTTTGTGTTCAACTCTCAAAGGACAGATATAATTCTTTGATTTCCTGCATTTTGGTATGGTGGGGTACATACCTAATTAAGCCCTTAAAGTATGAGTTATTTAAAAAAATTAGATTCTAAAATTTTAAGTCAATTTTCTGATTAGCAAAATGTCTTCCCACTGAAATGTTCAGCGTGCCATATGCGAGTTTACTATGTAATTCTTTGAATAGCCTAAGAATAATTGGAACCACATAAAAAATGAGAACACATGCAGTCGTGATCTGCTTGCTCAGAAGCTCAGCAAGACAAATCCCATTTTCCCTGACTTTCTGTCTGCAATTGTTATACCATAAATAACTTCTCTTTTTTTGTACATTAGCTTTAAATATGCATATCCACTCATCCCATTATTCTTAACCTGCGTGAAGAGCTGGATTCATTACAGAAACAGAACTTTCTTTTTCTTCTGCAGAGAATGAGATGAGAGAATAATTAAAACATTTACAACAATGAGGTGGCAAATAGGCACGATGTGGATGCCTCTCCTTGCTTCCTGTGTCAGTAGCTCCGTGTTTCCCAGTCGCCAGAGTGCCCTGCTCTTCTTAATGAAGCCCACATGTCCTGTCTTGCTTTCCCTATAATTTTCTGGACAGAGCGAACTGTTGTCTGTGCCAAGAAAGAACTACACACTTCATTATCTTTTCAATTGGCCTGAAAATTATTTGTTTAAAAATCTTTCCCACTGTCACTTTCAGAAGTGTTTGCAAGAGTGATTGTTATAGATTTCCCTCTAATTATAACTTCAGAGTTGCCTCACATTCATACTGTCCTATAATTCAGTAAGAAGCTGAACTTGAAGTTTAAAATCCACCTGTCTTCCATGGCTTTGCTTCTTTACCAAGAGTTGCCCCTTCTTTATTCATCGGTATTTTGGTTCGCAAACTGCTCTGTTTTCATGCATTCAGTCGTTCCCTTTTCGTTCTCCTGAGAGCACTTCACAGTGCATCTTCTGAGGGAAAGATTGTACTATGCTCTTAATTTCTCCCTTCACTACCCATAAAATTATCACATAAGAGCACCGGAAATTTATCCAGTACAGCACTTCATTGCTGATATCGTTTTAGCTTGAGAAATGCTATAATTTTAGGGTATTTTTCTGCCACATTTGCCTCGTGTACATTTCTAAAGCATTTCATCATTTAGTTCTCTAAACATTTCTACAATTTCAAGAGCCTTATAGGGATTCAATTGTAGTCCATATACAAATTACATTAAAAAAAATCTGACCCAGACTTCTCCATCACCTTATTCTAGGCCTGTATAACTGCTGCTGAACAAACCAATTTGAACATTATTGGCTTCTAACAGCATATTTTAGTATCTGATACATATTTTTTTTGTCACCACATTGATTCCACTTTTCAGAATTATCCTTTGTTGCCTTGTCTTTCTGCAATACGGCAGATGAAAGTTCTGCCTTAAAGAGTGGGCATCCATCAGCTCACATCCCTTTGTTTTTCATACTAGTTTACATTCATGAGCTCAAAGCGTAGCTCCAAACCCATCTACCTACATTAGGAGTAGTAAGAAGGCATCAGAAAATGAGAGCAATGTGAAATTCTTCCTCTGCTGTTTACTAGGTTCTAATTTTCAAAACAAACAAGCAACAACAACAACAAAACCCCCAAAACAAACAAAAAAAACCAAAACCTATTTGCATATAATCGTGACTTTTTTAATGGAGTGGTTGATTTGGAGCAGTTTATTTCTACCACATTAGAAATCAATATTTTATTAATAATTTGAGGGAGTAGTTCTTAACATCCATTCCATTGTACTCTGAGAAGCCAGGCAGGCATCTTCATTTTTCAGACTCTTGTGCTTCTAGAGGTCTAAATTTGATCTAGATTCAGCCAAACAGGTAAACTTACACAAAATTTGAAAAGTGCAAGCCAGAAGAATAAAGGGCACCTCATGTTTCTGTTTATTCTAGGAGAGAATGGCCCAGAAGATTTGGAAGTTTCTCTGTCAGTATTAGCCATAGCCAATAGCTCTTCCAATCCACAGGACTTGGAAGCAGGGCACAGACCTTTTCCTAACTTAGATTGCGGATAACAGCTTTCTTCTGGATCTGGACATAAGAGCAGTTACTTGGTTACAATGTTTGATTATGGTAGCAGTGTGAGTTCTGGAACCTGTACTTTCTGATTATAGAAGAGGTACTAGTTTTCTTGGTAGCTGTTCTGTAGCACATTTTTGAGAGACTTTCCTAACCTGGACCTCCTTCCTATTGTCTTCCAAAGAGTCTCTCTACATATCTTATTTAAAAATCCATTTTTTTTGGTCTACATCTTCACAATGATTGGAAAATAGCTTGTGACAAGAGTGTTTGAAAGTAGTAGATTCTTAAGGAAATGAGAATTTGGAGTTGATTAAGTGATCTGGTCCAGTTTTAAAAAGGCAGTGTTCTGGGGCACCTGGGTGACTCAGTTGGTTAAGAGTCTGACTTTGCCCCAGGTCATGATCTCACATTTCATGGGTTCAAGCCCAACATTGGGCTCTGTGGTGACATCTTGGAGTCTGGAGCCTGCTTTGGACTCTGTGTCTCTCTCTGTCCCTCCCCAATCTCTCAAAAATAAACATTAAAATACATTTTAAAGCATTAAAAAATAAAAAGGCAGTGTCCTTACTAACATGAAATGGGCCATAGGTAGTTTTGACATGTAATGGTAAAGAGGTTGCTTGAGTTCTGAGCAGTAGTAGTATATGGATTGGTTGAAGTCATAGACTTTGGAAAATTATGGCCTATGTTTGAAATCAGGTTCTACCATATACCAGCAGTGTGATCTTTGCCAAGTTATTTAAGTTAATTTACCTGCCTCAATTTCCTCATCTGTATAATAGTACTAACTGGTAACTTTGTTATAAAGGTAGATAAAATAATATGTTTAAAGTGCCTAAGAAGTCTGGCAGGAGTAATTTCATTATTGTTTTTTTAAGTATTATTATTGTTATTACTATTATTGTTGTGGTGGTTGTTTTTGTCAAGAACTGTGAAGTCTTGTTCACAAGTTAACTAGCCACAATTTTCTGAATACTGGAAAAAGACATGAGATTCCTGGGTCAGAGACAAAAAATCAGTTCTTTACTCAAAACAATGACAATAGCCAGCATAACGTCCAGTTGGCATCCATTTCCTGCGACCATTTCCTACAGAGCAACAAGAAGAAATTCAGGAGGCACTGGCACACACAATGGATTATATATTACAAGAGAAGAACTTCCAGTTCAGGGAACCTACCTGTCTGGTATGGAAAATCAGCCTGACTTCTGTTCCAGAGAGAGACATTACCTTTATCATACTGCTCTGCAAACAACTTGACTTTCCTATTGCTTTTATCTTCTAAGGCTGTTTACTATATAAACATGTTTGAAAAGATAGTTTGAAACAAAGGCAGCCAGCACCTTTGCAGTTGTGCAGAAATGTGAAAGGCTTATGGAGAATTGTTTAAAAAAGATCCTCCCCTTACTTGTATATTGTCTTGGCTTAGGTGAATTTTTCCATGAGTATATGCCACTTTATTGATTCCTCTGATAAATCATACTGATAGAGGTTTGGGTTATATCTGTTCACTTTATCTCATATAGCATTGCACTAAGCATATTATCAATGCTACTTTAAGAGACAGGATGAAGTAAATCTGCAGTATTGACCACAACAATGGTCTCCCAGGTTCTCAAACCCAACCAGCTGAGCAAATCCCATCAGGGCTTATTTTAGGAAGCCAGGAATTCTTCTCTATAAGCTTTCTATAAGCTTTTTCACTTGCCCTGACATATTAATCCACGTAGAAAAGAATGTATTATCAATCACGGACTCTGGCCTGGCCTTCAAGAAGGAGGTCTTCAGACTATTCTGTCATCCTTAATAATTCCAGCCAGTGAGTTAAGGGTGAGCTGAATGTCTTTATGGGTCAAGGTGGTATCATTGATCACTTCAGATAAAGTCAGGAAACAAATTTTCCACTACCTTTTCTAATTGGATGACTCTCATTATAGGGATAAACTGCCCTCAGGATGCATATAAATAACAAGTCAGTTATCTCTCCAGGAAGCTCCTTTGAATAATCAAGGATAACCTCATTTTGGAAAGAGTTTTGCAGTCTGGAGTCTAAATGATCTACTGGCAACATTTCCTTAAATACTTGAAAGTCTCTGAAGTACAATTTACCAGCTTTAAGAAGAAAAGCAAGTTTGTGCCTAGTTTCCATGCAAAAATTGTTGCCCTGGAGCACACAGGATTCCCTTGGGGAAAAGTATTATCTGCAGTTGTCAAGAGATCTCCAACTGGGACCTCTATAAGTTGAGAGAAGCACAGGATGACAATGCTTCTAGTGTGGCTGAGGACAAAATAAACATGAAATAGCCAGAAGAGGAGGAAAGTTATAATCATGAAGAATACATCATCATCAGTTGGAAAAAAATGAACAGAAGTATTGACTCATAATTTCTCTTGATGTGTGTGTGTGTGTGTGTGTGTGTGTGTGTGTGTACTCTTCTTTTTCTTTCTCTCCCTATTTTGTCCATATTTCACATAGACTATAGTTGTGGAGATAGGCTCTATATACTTATGAATATCAACATAGAATTATGACTATATTCATGAAGGATTGAAATTAAACAGCTTCCAAAGAAAAATTCAAAGGCTTCTAGAATTTTTTTTTTCCTTTTGGAGCATTTTTAATGCACTTTTTGCTGTTTGGTGATGGTTTCATTAGGTTTCCGATGAGCTTATTGTTGTTTCTTTTGTTGTTGTTGTTGTTGTTGTTGTTGTTTGGTATGTTTAAGTATGGGAAGAAGGTACTAGTTAAAATAGAATAGTCACATGGACAAACTGTGGTTAATATGGTAAACTGATAGTAGAGTAACTTCTTATATTTTGGGAGTTTGAAAGCTAAATATTATATAATCCAAGTTCTGGATGGCGTATGTATGACCAATTAGATGCAATTCTCTGAGATTTGGGAGGTAGATGCAAGATGAGGACTGCATCTCTTTCCATTAACTCGATAGATGTTAAGAGGCAGAACATAGGGTAAGAATTTAGTTGATAAAAACCTGAATCACAGGGTGGATCTGGACCAAGCAATATCATACTAGCTTCCTAATTAGGGATTTTCTTGATTGTGGCTATGGTGGATATGGATTTGGATCAGTGATTTCCTAATCATAGAAGAGATAACAGCCTTTTGCCCTGGTCCTCCAGTGTAGGCATTACAAATTTTCCTGAAAATTCATCCCACATTCTGTTTTACTAGCCTTCCTAACAATCCCATTGGCTATTTTTTAAACTCCATAATAAGTTAGTTCCTACTTAAAATGTCCAGGTAGACTATTTTCTGCAAGTGAGGTATGATTAATATAGTGCCACAAGTTTATTCTATAAAAGTATTTATTTTTTAATGAGGTATACATCTTTCATGCCCTACAAACTATGACAGAGCTCTTATAAGAAGAATATCCTTCATATTACTATAATTTTTCTTCTAAAATTATATGCAATAGTTCTGATTCCTTCAAACATAAAATCAAAATCAATTCATTTAGATTTTACTGCTTTGAGTAATTGTCCCCTCCAGGCACGGAATTTTTAAGTAGTTTCATATTTCAGTGTTTATGGAGATACTTGTCATTTTTCTATGAGCAGTTAATTACAAATGAAGTGGCTCTTTTTAATAGCAAATACGAACACGATGGCCCCAGCTGCATCTTGATGTATGCAATCTGAAGATGTTTTCTAGACACTTATCTCTTTAATAACATGAGCCTGCTTTGTTATTCAATTGAATAATAGAAGGCACAACTATCACAGACAATGATGCAAGATTGGATGTTTCGGCATCATTAAGATAAGTCACTTCCCTTTGAGCTTTCAAGTAAAATCTGGCTGAAGTCCATCACCAGAAATTCTTTTTAGAGACCTTTTCAGTCAAGAAATCTGTTCACATTTATTGAATATTTAGTATACACAAAGAGCTGAAGTCTACAATAGAGCATAGGAAAAACAATAGACAGATCATCATTTTGAAAGGATGACATTCACTTATCTATGCCTGAAACTACATGCAGGAAGTGAAATGAACAAAACTCTAAGGGCTGGGATCTAAGGGCAACCAGATGAGCTCGTTTCCTTGAATCCTTTCTTAGTGCTCTGCCACAGATCACAGAGTTCCCGCCTGGAGGTTCTCTATGGGCTCACATGATTTTTGTGAAATACTATTAAATATGTAAGGTATTTATATTCATATTAATTCCTTTCAAGGCAACAGCTTTGCAGAAAGACTAATTTAAAGGCAAGACCATGGAATTTGAAATTCGAAACATTAAAAGTGTGGTTTTAGGGAAGTCATTTAACCTTAGCTCAAAACAAACCATCCAGAGTGCAGCACATGGAGTTAAAGACATGGAAAAGCAGAATAGAAAGGTTAAGGAACATGGGGGATACAACTACAAGACTTAACATATATTTAATAAAAATTCCAGAAAGGGTTGGGAAAAGGAGAAAGGAGGATTATTAAAAATACAATGATTGACAATTATCCAGAACTGATAAAAGAAACAACCCATGGGTTCAAAGAATCTCACTGAATTTCAATAACACAGTTTGACATCAGATGGGCTTAATGCTTGCCATTAAGAATATTATGACAGGCATGTCCACTCTCACTATTGTGTTTAACATAGTGATGGAAGTCCTAGCCTCAGCAATCAGAAGTACAGAATGAAATAAAAGGATCCAAACTGGCAAAGAAGTCAGACTTCCACTTTTTGCAGATGACATGATAGTTTATATGGAAAATCCAGAAGACTCCACAAAAAAATTGCAAGAGCTGATATAGAAATTCGGCAAAGTCACAGGATATAAAGTGAGTATACAGAAATCGGTTGCATATCTATACCAATAATGAAGCAACAGAGAGATATATCAGGGAATTGATCCCATTTAAAACTGTACCAATAACCATAAAATGCCTAGGAATAAACCTAACCAAAGAGGTAAAAGATCTGTATGCTGAAATCTATGGAAAGCTTAAGAAAGTAATTGAAGAAGACATAAAGAAATGGAAAAGCATTGCATGCTCATGGATTGAAAGAACAAATATTGTTAAAATATCGATACTACCCAAAGCAATCTACACATTCAATGCAATCCCAATAAAAATAGCACAAGAATTCTTCTCAGAGCTAGAATAAAGGATCCTAAAATTTGTATGGAACCCCAAAAGACCCTGAAGAGCTGAGTAATGTTGAAAAGGAAAACCAAAATGGGAGGCATCACAATACCAGACTTTAGCCTCTACTACAAAGCTGTAATCATCAAGACAGTATGGTATTGGCACAAAAATAGTCACATAGACCAGTGGAATAAAATAAAGAACCCAGAATTGGACCCACAAATGTGTGGCCAACTAATCTTCGAAGCAGAAAAGAGTATCCAATGGAAAAATGACCGTCTCTTTAACAAATGGCGCTGGGGAAACTGGATAGCAACACACAGAAGAAGAACACTTTCTTACACCATACAAAAAATAAACTAATAAACTCAAAATCGATGAAAGACCTAAATGTAAGACAAGAAACCATCAAAATCCTAGAAAACAGGCAGCACTTCTTTGACCTTGGCTGCAGCAACTTCTTACTTATGCCTCTGAAAGCAAGGGGATTAAAGGCAAAAATGAACTATTGGGACCTCATCAAGATAAAAAGCCTCTGCACAGCAAAGGAAACAATCAAAGACTAAAAGGCAACTGACAGAATGGGAGAAAATATTTGCAATTGACATATTAGATAAAGGGTTAGCATCCAAAATGTATAAAGAATTTACCAAACTCTACTTCCAAAAAACAAATAATCCAGTGAAGAAATGGGCAGAAGACATGAATAAACATTTTTCCAAAGAAGATATCCAAATGGCTAACAGACACATGAAAAGATGCTCTCAACATTGCTCATCATCAGGGAAATACAAATCAAAAGTATAGTGAAATACCACCTCACACCTGTCAGAGTGGCTAAAATTAACAACTTAGGAGACAACAGATGTTGGTGAGGATATGGAGAAAGGGGAACCTTTCTGTACTGTTGGTGGGAATGCAAACCGGTGGAGCTGCTCTGGAAAACAGTGAGGAGCTTCCTCCAAAAATTAAAGATAGAACTACCTTATGACCCAGCAATAGCACTATTAGGAATTTATCCAAAGGATGCAAGATGGCTGACTCATAGGGACACATGTACCCCAATGTTTATAGCAGTGCTATCAACAACAGCCGAATTATAGAAAGAGCCCAAAGGCCCATCAACTGATGAATGGATAAAGAATACTACTCAGAGTACTGGAATACTGCTCAGCAAGAAAAAATAAATTAAATCTTGCCATTTGCGACAATGTGGATGGAAGTGGAGAGTATTACGCAAAGGGAAATAAATCAGTCAGAGAAACATAGATATCATATGTTTTCACTCATATGTGTAATTTAAGAAACTTAACAGAAAACCATGGGGGAAAGAAAGGGGGAAAAAGTAGTTAAAAACAGAGAGGGTGGCAAACCATAAGAGACTCTGAAATACAGAGAACAATCTGAGGGTTGATGAAAGGGGGGGGGGGCAGAAGGGGTGGAGAAATGGGTGATGGGCATTGAGGAGCCACTTGTTGGGATGAGTACCGGGTGTTGTATGTAAGTGATGAATCATGGCTCCCGAGGCCAGGAGCACACTGTACACTGTATGTTAGTTAACTTGACAATACATTATATTATAAAAATAACTTTATAGATTAATAGGGAAAACACATATTGGTAAACTTGGGCAACATAGGAGCCCACTGATAAGACTGGGCCATGCAGTCAGGCACAAGTTTTCCACAAACGTGACTTAGGCTTCATGCACAGTCCAGGTCAGTGGCAAGGATATGGAAATAGCATGATCTTCATATATAAACAGAACTCCTCCACTACAATGCAATATGAAATTGCTGAGAAATACAAGCAAAAAATGACTTGGAGCCTAATTTTACTTAATATAAGTTTGAGAAGTGTTATAAAAGTTTGTTGAAGCTGTGCTCAAATAATAAATTATAAATTATTATCTAGTGTTGTTAGTTCTATTGTTCTTAAAATATCAGCTATGGCTCCATTAAATTTAAAGTACTAACTGGGGTTCAGTATTACAGAAATTATACAGATGTAAGCTTAATAATGATATATGCTTAACAAGTCATTAATAGTGACACATTGTATAAACAAAACTTCATTTCTCTGAGTAGAAAGTGAAGTGGTAAAATCATACCTTCAGAAATTAGTACTATCCTACCTTGAAAAATGCTAATCAAATAAGTTAAGTACATATTAAATTTTAGGTGCAACCATTATTTCCATATCAAAATTTCTTAAGTGATATAAAAAGTGTCCTAAGAATAAAGAAGCAGCAATGTACTACATGCACATTTTAATGGTAAAATTTAATATTAGGTAACAGTAATGGTAAATGGCAAATTTGAGTTTTTGGAAACAGGGAAGACCAAGTCCTCAAATCTTGATTGCTACCTCCCTTTATACAAATTCTAAGACTGAAAATTAATTACTTAGTTTCTGTTTCTGCCACTACCTAATTAAAATAACTTAATTAAATAACATTGTATTCTCTTCTCAAAACTTTTATTACATCTTATCTATTTTATGTAGTATTAGTGTTACCCAGTCTGCATGCTGAGCATAAGGGATAGTGAAAACAATGTTTTCTAGTTCATTCTTGGCCATCAGTAGGGACTCCACTTGCTTCACTTACACCACATGTGCCAATTTCATTCTACTCATCTCTTAACCCTCTAGTTTTGGCATTGTTCCTGCAATTGAAATGTGTTGTTTGTAATTGTTCTATAATATTTCTTGCCAAAATAATTTCTATTTTACATTCAGCTTTGGTCTGTGCCGGAGTCCAGCTCCAGAAGGTCCAGGGCTCCCTGCAGGATGGATGGTGTTAGCAGAAGGGAGTGAGAAAGCCTGGGTTTTTTTCTGATCACGAGGCATGCATCTCTGTACTAACCTGAGAGTCAGCTTTACTTATTGAAAAAAATGTATGGGGTACAAAACAAGAGTGGCAATTGCCTTAGACAATGATTCCTTTTTTTTTTAATTTTTTAAATGTTTTTTATTTATTTTTGAGAGACAGAAAGAGACTCTCAGAGAGAGGGAGACACGAAATCTGAAGCAGGCTCCAGACTCTGAGCTAGCAGTCATCACAGGGCCTGACATGGGGCTCGAACCCACAAACCATGAGTTCATGACCTGAGCCGAAGTCAGACGCTTAACAGACTGAGCCACCCAGGCGCCCCTACCTTAGACAATGATTTCTGATGACAAATTCTTTGGTATGTAAAAATTTCCCAGAAAATAAATTGGTAGAAGACTCATGCATAATTTTTATCAATAGTGATTGATGTAGGTGACTAGATGGTTATCACATGAGGAAGGAAAGTATCTTTAGCATTCAAATACAAGGCAATGTTTTTAGCACAGTAAAGGCAAAAGTTAGTTCTTTTGTGAGCAGGGGTCAATAGCCTGTTTTTCGAGGGGAGGGGAAGAAAAACAGGTTTCTCAGGAAAATGTAACATTTGCTCCCATAATCACAAAAGAAGAAACTCCTATAATAAGTTTTTTCATAAGGTACAATTTGCGTATTTTTAGCATAAGAAGGCAAGTCATTCATGATGCCAGTCAGCAATGTGCCCTGCGTGTAGACATCGGTTGCCATCTGGCAGTGAGAGGTCCCCCCACCTTGCAAACCCGCCTTATTTCAGAAATGGCTACCAGCAGGTCTGCATCTAGTTCTGAAAACTTTAGAAAAAGAAACAGAAAAGGCAAAACTTCTAACCCCATACAAAACACTTTGACACCTCAGTTCCTCCTTTTCTGAATCCTATTGAGTAAAATTAAAATTTTGTTCTTTTATATATGGAAACTAAAAAATTTGAATTAAAATTTATGTTTTTTTTAAGAGAGAGAGAGAGAGAATGTGAGTGTGGGAGGGGCAGAAAGAGAGTCAAATACAGAATGTGAAGCAAGCTCCAGGCTCTGGACCTGGACACAGGTCTTGAACTCACAAACCATGAGATCATGACCTGAGCCAAAGTTGGATGCTTAAACTCCTGAGCCACTCACGTGCTCCAAAACTTAACTTAATTTAAAAAACTGAATTCATAGTAACAGTAGAATGCGGTTATCACAGGCACGGATGTGGTGGAAAAGGGGGATAAAAGATAGAGTGGTAATTGCCAGGAGCTAAAGGAAAAGGGGGTCATGGGGAATAATTGTTTAATGGATACAAAGTTTCACTGTTGCAGGATGGAAAGAGTTCTGGAGGTGGATGGTGGTGATGGCACAAAATATAAGTATACTTAATACCACTGAACTGTACGCTTAAAATGCTTAAGGTAGTACATGTAATGTTAATATATTTTTATCACAAAAAGAAAAAAAACTAGAAAAAAAAGAGAGAACACCTATGGATCATTTCTCTCCTACATTTTGTGATGAAAACATAATTCATTTCACTTTTCCAACAACAGGAAATTTTTTTACCAGAATATAATTTCTAATAAATTTCTTTGGTGATGAAAAAAATTTGTCCTCAAGGAGGACCCAACATCTAAATCATGACCCACTTACCTGAATCACCCATCACCTCCTTACTTCTTGAGGGACCATGCTGGGAGGGACAGTTGACAGTATCATAAAGTAGATGGCTTGTCATCCCAAGGTAGACTAAGCATGGGTAACTTTGATAATGGAGACGTATATGACAAAATCTCTGATTTACATGTGTTGTCAGCTCTCCTACACATTAATCAGTTGTATTTCTATGTTATATACATTATGTAGACATACATATATTAACAGCTCAATTATAAATTATACCATCCTTAAGTAGTTGATTGTATCAATTGGAAAGTACAATGATATGTATATAAGCATTGAAAACAATTGTCTTTTTATTGTCCTCCATTTTTACATATTTTAAAATTTTGTTTTCATTTTTGGAGCTTTCCAAAGTAAAAAAAAATCTTATTTGTGTGTCATAGCCAATGTTTGAGGTGTAGGCTGAGCTTTGCCCCTCTCCAATGGGCTCTGCCTCTCTCTCTCTAGACTTGGGGGGGAAGGGAGGAGGGGTGGGGGTGGAGGGGGGAAGCAGCTGTGCTTATCTTTTTTATGTTAGATGATACAGCTGATTGAGATTATTTTACTTAAAAATTTGAATCAAGCTACACCAGCACTGAGTTGTGACTCTAGTACATCAGTAAAGTCTATAAAAACTCAGTTGTTTTTATACCTTCCCTGACTTTAGGGGCTTTATGCTTACTCTGAGACATCATATATCTTTTTGTTGGGTTCCTTTCGTGTTCATAGTTTTTGGCAGTTTCTCTTGCTTTAAGTGACTTTCAGGAAGCAGATACAAACTTTAAGTGAAATACTCTACCATAACTTCAATACTACTTAAAGTTACCTAGAGGAGTTAAAAAGTTCAAATATAATTACTTTTTTTTTTAAACATTTTACTTATTTATTTCATTCAATGCTTTATGCTTAATGGATTCAAGATCTACTACCTAAAAAACTTTCTAATGTAACAGACCATTGACAATTGGTTACTAAGGTTTCTAAGAGTTAAAACTCTGCTAAATATAGTTGAAACATAAAAAATTTTTTAAAAAGCAATGGAATTGGTAGAAGGTTCATGAAGAAAAAATCTTAAAAAAACAAATTTTATGTGGGGTCAGGACAGACTAAGGTACCAGAACATCAAAAAGAGGAATGTAGTAATCAGTATGAGGTAAGGTTAAAAAAAAGAGAGGAAAAAGAATTAGAGAACTATAAACATTCTCTCCTCAGGTACAGACTCAGTTGTCTGGGAAAAAAGGGAGTCTGAGATAAGCCACAGGATGACGCCAACGCGCACCTGCGCACCCATTGTGAAATCTTCCTGTAAACTGAACAAAGGGGCAGGCATGATGACTTTCGAAGACTGATACATTTTTTCATTTTTACATTTATTTGACCTTTCATGTACATTTTAGCTTGGAATTAAAGATAGCTTTTAAACAGTAAGTGTAAAAGCAATTCAAAACTGATATTTTTCTGTTATTATTTTATTTTTTATTTTATTTTGAGGGAGAAGGATAGAGAGATGAGCGTGCACATGAGTGGGGGAGGGGCAGAGTTAGATGGGGAGTCAGAGAATCCCAAGCAGGCTCAGGAATGTCAGCACTGGCTGACCTGGGGCTCAATCTCAAGAACTGTGAGTTGGTGACCTGAGCTGAGATCAAGAGCTAGTCACTTAACTCACTGAGCCACATAGGCACCCCTCAGTTATTAGTTCAGATGTTTTTATTATTCTACATGTTAAGACATAATTTAGAAATTCTCTGTAAGAAAATTTTATTTAGTTCATGGAAGAAATGTATAAAATTTTAAACCATTAATGGAGGAGTGAGTTTTCCAGATAAATGGACATCAACTAATTACATTCCCAAATGTGCACTAACAAAAGGTTAAAATTTTTAAAACTATCCATTTCCTTGACTTCTTAAACCTAGCACCCTGGATATAATTCAAAGTTTTCTCAAGGGACAATTGAGGGATTCAGTGCTATTTTAACTATTTGTTTCTGGTTGCTCCACGTTTCTAGTTTTCTATCTGCATTGGAAAACCTTCAAGAGTTAGTATTGACTATAGACCTGAGAATAGAAACCTTTTTCCATGTTGTAGTTTAATAATCTCCAGGTATTATTTGAGTCTTACTGCTTTCTCAGTAGTTTTTTTTTTTTTTTTGGATTTACATTTTAAAGGTGGCACAAAACTTCTAACTCAATAGAAAGCCCTACAAAACGTCAGTCACTCCTCTCCTGAATTCTTCACAGCAAACGTGACAGAAATGCTTCCATTTATAGCATCCTTTTATCTACATGAATTTGACAGAGGCTGGACTATCTATTGATATTGGGGAAATGAGCTGAATGCTCTTGAAGAATGCCACATTTTGTAGCATTTTGCTGGCTATAATTTTACTGAGATGTGAATTGGAGGATGTAAATACTCACCTCAATATTTAAATTTAGTGTACTTGCCCCTTAGAAAAATAGTAGCAAAAACATGTTAGTCTAAATGACATTTTTAAAATATTTAAATCAAGAGTAAGAGTAAATTTAATTAATTGATTATTAAATTTCAAAATGAACACTGTTATATAAGGTTTGATATTGTCACTTAAATTCCCTATATTATATGAAAGATTGACTCATAACACTCATTTCATTTTATGTTTTTCCTTTTTTTCCCTTTACTAATATAAACTAAATTAAAAGCTATAGACAAGAAATTTAGCACCAACCTTTTTTTTAAAAATCTCAAGTGATTTTAAAGGTGGGTAGAGTTGAGAAATATTGCATGAGAACTTACCACGTTGATAAAATTGCTTTGCTATTATATGACCTTTAAAAGTATTTAATTTCCGTGCTACTTGCAATAATGACCAAAAGAACTCATTTAAATAACATTGCATTAAATTAAAAGAATAAGAAAGCTGTACGATTCTCCATTGACAAACAGAATGATGAACTTGAGTCTATCTAACAAAAAGAAAATCTTATTTATTTTATTAAATAATTTTATGTGAATGTGAACTTTTATGATAGAAGGCAGTCAATTTTCTGGGTGAACTTATGTTTTCCATAGCACCACTTTCTTAAAGTGTTAAAGGAATCAACATTGCAATTTATGAACCCCTCCTAAAGTTTCAGGGTAGGTTTGTTTATACTTTCCTTGTCATCTTATAATGTTTTTAGTTTAAAAAGAGATTTAAGAAACTAAGAACATTTAAAATCACTATTACAAAATACCAGTGTTATATCCCAATATAAAAAAGTCACATTTGTAATAAGTTCAATTCTTAAGCAAACACGTAGTAAATGACCAGGGTACAAAAAAACACAATTTTCAGATCAAATGTATTTAAATTAATTTTAATAAGTACAAAAAGAAAATGTTTAGCATTAATTTGCATGGGATTGTTTAGTATTTTTAAACAGCAAGCATAATGACACATTCAATAAAGGTCAAATTATTGTACACATGTGAAAAATAGTGACTTTTCCAATTACAACAAGGTCACAAATTACAAATATTATTAGCTCCCAAATGGTATTCTCAAATGAGAAAAAACTACCATACAAGTATATTGTCACCCAGAAAATTTCATATTCTACTTAATGTGAAGAATTAAAGTTTAGTGTTGGAGCTTTATCATCCATTCCCTATGCATGTAATTTTATTATTATGTGCCACAAGGGGAAAAAATTCCATTTCTTCCTATTTTTTTTTCAAATTTAGCAACAAATAAGAAGTGTTCGTAAGTTTTCATGCATGTCAATTCTAAAGGGAAAATTTCATGAAAGATCACATTTCTCATTTTAGAGTATACTAAAACTTGAATTTGTATATGTTCAGAAGCATCTTGATAAAAAATTGGACACCAACAAACTTGAAATCAATTATGGATCAGGCACCTAAGATCAATAAGCAATCGAGGACTTATCCATGGGCGGTAAAATATAATTCATAAAAACTGAGGCTCAAAGTTCAGTTTCATTTAGACCATTCTAATCATACATCCACCTTTATACATTATGCAGAGTTTAAAACACAGCCAAGTGATTCAACAACTACATTGAAGATTTTTTAAAATAAATAAATAAATGGGAACAAATCTATCAGCCATTATTTCTAAAGTAATTCTAGATCTAACTCCTTTGTTTTGCTTTCCTAATATGATTTGTTTTGACAAATAAACTGTTGGAGACACTCATATTTATCCAATAATATAGGCTGAAATTTGACAGTATGTTATGGGTAAAGTAAGTCTTCTAAAACAAAGCATGAAAAACTGAAATTTTCATACAAACTGACCTAATTCAACACTGACAATCCCAACCCTGGCATTTATTTGGGGCCAATTTAGACTTAGTTCTATAAATTGTAACTTGCAACAAACTGATGAAGTCAATATCTAAATCATCCTTGTAGTCCAATGATTTTAAATGTCATGAAACCAACCATATGGTAAACAAAAACAAAACCTCTCTGACCCCAACAGAACTGGCAAGGAGAGAGAGAGAGAGAGAGAGAGAAAGAAAGAGAGAGAGAGAGAGAGAGAGAGAGAGAGAGAAGAAGGAAGAGGTGAAGGAGGAGGAAGAGGAGGAGGAGAAGAAAATAAATAAAACAAAATAATGTGCTTAATCAATTTTAAGCAGTTAAGCATATGATCATTACCTATGGATCAAAAAATAAAAACACAACATATACCTAGCAACTAAATTGTGACTGTTATTAATGAATAACTAGTTTCACAAAAATGGATTCTTGGTTGCTACACAGTTTAGTGTTTTCTGTTTGCTTGGTGGCCTTTTAAATGGATTGGTGCTCCCCAAAAGGTATGAATATAAATTTGAATTAAAGCAAAGAAAAATACAGCTTTTTTTTTTACTTTGTCTAAAATAGGTTTTGGACTAGCATGTTGGTGTACTATGTAGAAATTCTAAACTTCCAGAACTTCAAGAATCACACAGTGATTTATGGTTGTTGTGAGGACTGAATGAGGTAATCTATGTGAAGGGCTTAGAATATTGACCAGCATATGATGAGCTCTCCATTAGAATGAACTCAGAACCATTTAAATTCAAAAAGGTGTGAATGAATATAGAGGACTTGGCATTTGCATATGATCAATCAGATATTTAATTTAATGAAAGTTTTTAGGAACCACCACTGAGAAACTTGGAATTCAAAGATTTTCTCTCCTGCCTTACAAGCGGAATTGTGACATCATCTGGGTCAACTAAAAATACATTATAAAAATGTTTATAACTTTATAGGAAGGATTTTGTAACTATATGTATGGCTCATGACTAAATTCCAATTAGTAAATTTGTTATGGATCAATTGAAAAAAAGCTATTCTATTGACTAAGTTAATTGCTAGCAATAAGTGCTACATTTGGGATTGGGTCCATTAATAAAATAAATTATTGAGACTTCACAAATTTGTCTGAATTCCTCAAAACATTCTTTCACACCTGCAAATACAAACACACACACACACACACACACACACACACACACACTCATTCACATACACACACTCTTCTAATCAAAGCTAAGAATTTATTAAGGGTTCTTGGGGAAGATTACTATAAACTGAAACATCCATCAGTTGTTCTTCCCTTCAGGCAATATTAAGTGATGTTATGTATTACCTGCAACATAGCGAAAGTAATTTGAAGTGGAGTATATTATTATGTATAAGAAAATGTTTACATATACAAATATATCAACTAAGTAAAGTTGAAAATAGTGGTCTAAATATGTTGGATGATTAAGAATTTTCAAGAAAAACATGATGAAACAAAATTCTGATAAGAAAAAGATTCTGAATAATTTTTTGATTACCTTTCCTACATGCCTTTACATGAACTTCATCTATTTTAGTATTTTAATCATGATGTGTACCATGATAAAATCATAACTGTTAAATGTTTCTGTATGTACTTATGCATATTTAATTTCTCCCTTTTCCTGAGAGTTAAAGAGGGAAAATACTTCCCTGGGTTTAATTAGCAACAGCCTCATATTTTCCAGTGAATTTTCCTCTTTGATATTTCTTTCCCTGTTTTGGAGGTCCTGAATTTGTTTTTGATTTTGATGAAAATAGGAGTGCTTACACTAATGGAAATATGCATATCTTTTCTATAAATGTTGATTATAAAAGATTACTGATATTAAATATTTCATTAAATACTGAATTTCATCCTTTAAAGCATGAATTCAATAAAGAAAAAAGATTCTAATATGTCTTGTCCACACTGTTACGAGTGATTTTGATACAGTGTCTCTGGTTTCCAAGTATGGATATTAAAAATAACCGCAGCCCACCCTGGTTTAAATGGGATGCTTCCATATACTCTGGTAACACAATGTGCCCATGAGATCTCAATTAAACGGAAAATAAATGCACTACTGGGTAACAATGATTCCCTTAAAACTCTGAATTTTTTTATATGAAAAAAAATCCTGGAAGTTGCTTCAAAAATATGCAGATGGTTGTAAGACTGTCACAAGATGAAAAACAGGATCAACCTATGCAGTTTGGTGTTTGCTGAAGTTATTAATAAATCTATTGATACATCTTGGATCTCAAATTAAATAATAAACATTTCAGTGCTTAATAGGTATTGTCTAAGGCATCAAGAATGAAGTATTTGAAAAAAGTCATAATTGATGCTGAAGAAACATGATTTTGCGGTGACTTGATGTACTTCCCTTGTCCTTCCATTGAAATGATGCCAGGCTATGCCAAATATAGCAGAGACAGATCTAGTAGAGACAGACTCCACGGAGCTTTTGTGCCCCTCTACAATCTATGATAGCATGGCAGAATTCAGTTCCCTTAGCTTCAGCCAGGATTATAAAAAGAATACATCATATTCATATGAGATTGTGTATACATCACACACACACACACACACACACACACACACACACACACACACACCCCAAGGAAAAATATGAGTGAAATAATAGCATCTATGTCTTCTTTAAAAACAAACTATGAAATATTTAAGAAAAGAAATTGGAAATGTCCCTCAAGGGGCTCACTTATTCAAACCTGAGATAAATTCGAAAGAGAGAGATCCCTGAAGATTGCTAAGCAGTAACACTGGCATTTTAAAAACCACTGAAGTTTAAATGAGTTATATTTCTTCCATTTTTGTATTTAAAGTATAGGAACATGACTAGGAGGAAAAAGCAAAACAGACACTATCTTAGCGCACATGATCTTTTAGCTCATTAAAACAACTCTCAGTGCTAGATTAATTCACGTGTTCCATTTCATCTTTGATTTCCAGTCTTTAGAAGAAGATGCACTTTAATTTTCATCTAAATCCTGTGGGTGTGATATGAGTGTTATTAACACCATCCTCATGGTATGGCACACAGTAGGAGGTAAAAAAATATTTGTTGAATAAATATTAGCTGAATCAGAGCAGCAGCTATACAAAAATGAGACATCTCTGTATATGTACGTATACTTATCTACATTTTGTACATACCGTAACTCCTTATGTCAATGTACAACTGCATAAATTAGACCCAATGCGGGCCAAAGAGACCTCTTTTAGTGTATTAAAATGTCATTCCTGAAAAATTGGTCTTAGTTTAATAATTGTGTCACCTTTATTTTGCATTTTTAAAATGATTCATAGAAGGGAGAATAATTTTAAACACTATGGCTCTCTAATTTAAAATTATTTCCCACATAGTGTCCTCCCTCTCTCCAGAAACACCGAAAGCTCCCTCTGGTTTATCTAACCTTAAAAAGTTGGAGAAGTATGTAAAAAAAAAAAAAAAAAACCACACCAAAGTGAGAGAAATAATCGAAAATCTTATTCCACATCATCGGAAAATCTGAACTGTCAGGATGTTATTAGGTTCAAGTAGCATTTTGGCAATTAAAACTAAAAGTAAGAATAACAAGAATAACTTTTCTGGCCACTCTACCATAAATTTTAGTAAAATTAGTGCCATCGATGCAGGTGCAGCCCTTTGTCAAAGGTAAAGATGGGTCTCTTCTGTTGTCTTACAGAAACTGCTATTTACAACTATTTTTTTACATATGTACATATTTATAAAATTATAATTTAGAGTCAAATATTAAGGGGAAATGCAGAACTTACAAGAACCATGTTTTTAAAGTGTCTAATAATGCATACCATACAAAGCATTTTTATTGCTTGCCTTCAAGCATGGTGCACTTTGTCAGATTTACACACTTTCCTAAACTCTACAGAAGATCTGTTATATTTAAATGTAAAGAAAAATAGGATATCTTCCATTTCAATGTATGACTATAGTGTATATGTTGAAACTATTTAGATGACAAAGAAGCTGTAATTGGAAGGAAATTAAAGAAATACATTTATTAGCTCATGTGACAATTTTATTTTATTAAGGATTATGGATTACCTTTTGTGAGGGAACTTTTAATGTCAAGCCTGCCTTTACGGCAAATTCTGTTAATAAGATGCATTTGTGACCTTGGTATTAATACAGTCATGCAAAGCACATAACAGAATCACACCAAAACAAAAAAAATGAAAAAAAATTTAAACGAGGCAAAGGAATAGCAATTTTGTTGTGATTTTGCTTATTTCCATAAGATACTTCTTTTATTGATTTTATGAACATATTTATGCACTATACTGAAATACTGTACAAAACTGCAAGAAATGCCACTATTTAACTACTTATGTTTCTACAAAAACACCATCATAAAGGTGTATCTATTAGTAAAAGTCAACTAATAACTGCTAATGTAGATGTGAGTCAAAAGGATTTTGGGTTTGCCAAAAAAGTTAAATCTAGGCATGACACACAATTGTTAACTTCTATTAACATATTTTAGGGGGAAAGAGAGTATATTTTAAGTATTAAAAGAAAAATGAATTTTACCCATAATTAGTAATTATACAAAATTGAAAATTGTGGTTTCTAATTTAGCTATGTGTTTTGTGTGTGCATTCTAATTGAGTTAATGTGTGTGTGTGTGTGTGTGTGTGTGTATGCGTGTGCATGTTTATATTTGTGCATGTGAACTAATCCACAATCTGTTGGTGATGCTTTAAAGTTTCTGTTTAAAAATGTTCAACTCTTACCAAAACCTCTTCTGGTATACAAAGCTGTTGTAAATTTGAGTCAATGAAATTTAAAGTTGCGATTTACAAAAGCAGGTTTACATAATTCTTATCTGAAAGCACTACTTCAAGACAGAAAAATGTGCCAATTAACTGCCCTTTCCTTTGTAATTAGTGGCTTCCGTGTCCTGATGAAAAGAAGCCTTAAGGCAGAATTTGCAGTAAACAGGAGAGAGGAGAATCATGTAAGTGCTCGTGTAGATACTGTGACACCCATGAATTCTCATCAGGGGGAGTTTGTGGCACAATTTTCTAATCCAGTGTGAATGTTGCTCCACAGCAGCCAAACTGGATGAGTTTTCCAGTCTCCAGCACCAAGAAAATTCAGCTGATCAATTTCAATACCACACATACCTGGAAAGAGTAAGACACAGTTGTCTTTTTCATTTTTATTTTTTAATTTAAGGTAGTTCCAATGATTAAAGTCATCTGTAGGATTTCAATTATACTTTCAAATAAATTCTGATGCTAAAATGTAATGGCCATGACATTCGGATAGTTATTAAATTCTAGGCATAACTACCATTCTGTCAGGATTGACTCGTAGCTATTTCAGCTTGTCCTGCTCTTATATGTGCTAGAGACGCTATACAGAGTAAGTAAAAGCTGATTTCAGATCTCTAGATTTTCTTCTGCTGTGTGCTAGGCTTCCAATTCCACCAGCAGGGATTTTGAGCACTCACAAAGGGACCTGACGTGGCAGACACGACGCTCAGTGCTTTAAGTTCATCTCAGAACCACAACGTGGTCTGGCAACAGTACAAAATAGTCCTGTGTAAGACTGAGACCAGAAGAGTTCATGAAGTGTGGTAGAGGGTCCCCATTTTCATCATAATTGGAACAGTAGGAAATAAAACAGGTCATGTGAAATCCACTTTAAACAAGTTCATAGGGTAAATCTTTAAAAAAGGCAATGGCTCTTTGGGCATGGGGTGCTTTCGGCCTGTAGTTCCACAAGTTAGCAAATGCGTGTCTCCATTAAAGGTGTACTGGTAAGCTACATAGCTATATACATACTGTACATGTTGCTTCACAAATTAGCAGTTATTAGTCAGACTGTACATAGCAAAACAAACAAAGTTTTATGTTCCTATACATCCCAAAGATAACTCATGTCTAGATTCAAGGACTGACCCCTAATACAGGTTCTCTGTTTAAATACGTAGCCCAGTAAACTAAATTAAATGTACCAAACAAAACTGGGAAAACTATTCTAGACATTCTGTCAATTTTGCTAACACTGTTGAAGGTTTTCTTGGCTTCTGCTGGCTTGTTTTCCGGCTTCTTGTTGGGTTCGGGTGTGGTTGCACTCTTGGAGATGGTGGAGAGAACTGGGTCTTTTGAAAGATTCGGGGCATAATTGGCAACAGCCACTGCATAAGCATTGTTCTGTATCATGACAGAGGCTTTTTCTTTTTTCTATTGAAAAATACAAGAATTAACAGAACGTGGGTTGAAAACTGCTACTTAACATTTTCCAAACTCCAGTTCAAATTCTGCAGGAAAGCATCTTGATAAACATCATTACCCATTAGAAAGATAAACTTTAGAAAAATAAATAACAGGAGTCCTAAAAGCATGAGGAAATCCCCAGAGTAAAATCAATCATACCATTTTCCTGGAGAACCATGTTTTTTTAAATTATTGTTGTTTCCATGGAAAAAAACAATCCAAACCATAAATTTAATAAACGATGCAACATTTTGACTCTTATAAGGAGTTATCCAAATATCTGTTGAATGTATGAGTGAATGAATAAATGCAATCTAGAAATACTTTAACAATAGAAATGATCATCTATAGCATATGACCTCAATTTCTGAACAAAGAAATTTATCTTCTTTAACTAAATAACAGTATTTCTCTCCCTTGTGTCAAATGCTTTACTCATATGGTGGTAAACTAACCACATATAGGAGGCCGTGAAATAAGTACTAGAAACATAGGATAAATATGAAATACAAATTTTGCTTTCTGCCTACCTCATCCACAAACTATTTCTCCTCAGATTCCCCAGGTCAGCTCCCACCCACTCTAATCTGGCTCACAATCATCTCCTGCCTGGTCCAAATTAAATGCTTTGTGCTCTCCCAGCTTGGCTTGACCTCATCCAATCATTAGACACACTGTAGCCACTGGGATTTTTTTCAAGAGATAGATGGGATCATGTCACTCTTCACCTTAAATCTCTTAAATACACGCTCAAGGTACTGAAAATAAAATCAATACCTCTTACCATGGCTGCTTTTCTTTGTTATATACCAGTCCCATGAAATAGCTTCTGTTTTTAAAATACTTCCTTGTTTGGTCCTTTTGGTCATGCTATTCCTACCTTGGATTGCCTTCCCTCCAACTTGCACTTCATCTCATCAATTCTCTCTCCTACT
Organism: Suricata suricatta; assembly: GCF_006229205.1. Lineage (NCBI taxonomy): Eukaryota > Metazoa > Chordata > Mammalia > Carnivora > Herpestidae > Suricata > Suricata suricatta. Next base: position 157,221,947 of record NC_043700.1, on the reverse strand, counting down.
TTGGTCTTAGTTTAGTCTTGGTCCTCAAAAAGACCTTCCCAACCACTCTATCCAGCACAGTCATATTGCCCACAGCAATCAGTTTACTTCCATCGTGGCATTTTTCAAAATGTATTAAGTTATTTCTAATGTGATTATTTGATGGACATCTTCCTTTTTCATTAGAATATAAGTTCAATAAGGGCTGGTGCTACTTCTGTCTTGTTTACCATTATAAACTTACACTTGCATGATACCTTCTACCAGGTAGGCACTTAATATGCAGCTGAATTAATGAACCTGGAAACATAAATAACATTTACCTGCATTTCTGTCTATTATAAATGTACTCTTAGTTATCTAAATGCAAACAAAATTGAGCCAGCTATGAATTATCCAAAATAGTGAAGAGTGTAAATCAACAGACATCGAAGACCAATTAGCCTAGAACAGACTTTCAAATATCAGTTATTTTCAATTAAGAATTCTCAAACTATTTAGGTAAAATGAGATGAGAAAGGTCCTCGGGAAGCCTGGAAGATCTGAAAACAGGTCTGGATTTCCTGTCCTTCACTGACATCAGTTCTCTCTCTCCTCTCTTTCCCTAGCTGATGAGGCATTCTTCCAGACCTGGCTGGACTATAAAAGGAAAGGGGTGGCAGGTCTACCATTATGAAAGCTATAAAACAGCTTTTCTTCTGTAACGGCACATGCAGCTCCCATGTCACAAGTGCAGAGGCATTCCCAAGTATATAACTGATAGACAGACGGTAACACCTGCTGAATACTAGGATGTGTAAGGTTGAATGTACAGACTGATAGTATTATTTGTGAAAAACTTCACCACTGGGTAGGAGGTGAATTCAGTTATGAACCCCATGTCACAAATTCCAAACTGGAGCCTAAAGAGGTTTCCTAACCTAACCAGGTCTCCTGTCAAGTGGCTGAAAATGCAGACTCAGATGTGTGTGACTTCTAAACCTCTGCTTTAAATATCATACTATGTGATATTTCTCCTTGAAGAAGGGGTTTGAGACTTGGGAGTACATTCTTTCCTAAGTCCCTAGTTTATATCACGAAGTCAGTCTTCTAAAAAGACTCTTTAAACCATAAAGTATGTAACATAGAAGGTTTATATTATCATTATTTCAAATATACCAAGATATCATTTAAAATAATCTCTGATTGCTCTTATAGAGAATTTGGACTGACCATGAGAATATTCCTTAAACTCTACCTACTTCAGCTTCTAGTTTGAAAACAGGGAGATAATTATACCAAAGCCATAATGAAATACTATAAGAATTAAGTGGACAAATGAATGTTCAAAACACAATGAAAAGCACAGTTTCTTAGCAGAGAGCAGGAGTGGTTATAACTCAGTTACAAAATCTTGATTACTGGCTTACAAGATGTATAAATAATAGACTTTATATCTTTGAAAGAAGACACAAACATTGCATGGAAGAATCCAAAAACGGGGTCTTGGAAGAGGGACATTTAAGTTAGGTCAGGATTTATGGTGCAGGGTGTAGACATTTTGACAAAGAAACATAAATGTCAGTGTCCTTTGTAGCAAGAAGAGAGTCTACGGATAGACTTTGTACTCTCACCAACACCCTTTCTGCCTGACTTAATACCTGACGATTGTATATAAACCCACACATGATGCTAAATTATTTAACAAACTCTGAAGCAGCACTAACAAATCAGAACAGATACTCTGGCCAACCTGAACAAGCATCGGCTGTGTTCACCCAGAAGGGCTGTGCCAGAATGTACCAGCCAAATAGCACCCTCGAATATTTTTGTATGTTGCTGTTTTTCTCTTCATCCCAATAGTATGGATAGTATCATAAGCAGTGTTCAAAATAATTTTAATGTATATTTTTAAGTTTTATTGACTTAACTACTAAGAACACAATTTCATCTTATTTTTTCCTCATTGTTCAAAGACTGGCTTCAATTTCTGAATAGAAATATGAACTTCAGAGGCAAGCTTAAGCTTAGTACCTGATGAGATGATGGCTTAGCTTCACAGTGTTCTCTAGGAACTTGGAAACTTGATTATTTTCAGAACCAATACCAAGAGCAAAAGTGCAATAATCACGAGTCCTGTCTTTAGTATCCAAAACCCAGTGGTTGGCACCTGTAAGTTCTTACCAATTCACTGAATGAAGCCCAGGGCACTCTCCTGGTACTAAACCTTTCGAATTCCTAGCCATAGCCCAGGAAAGCCTTTCTGGCTCAGATCTTACAGTCTTGTTTAAAAGGATAAAATAACTCCCAACAGTCCATTTGAAAGTAATTATCACAAATATACAGTAAAGCAAATTGTTCCTATCATTTAAAATTAAAATCATGTAGGTAGAGAAAAAACACTATTGAATTCATAGCTGACTTACAGTTCCTAGATGTGCTAGAGCAGAGTATATAGATTAAGTCCACATAATACATTCAATTGCTATTCTTTGTAATTTATAGATCTGCTACTGATAGTACTAAAAAATATTAGTACTCTAGGCCATTACTAGAAGATATTACCTTGCCCTATTTATTAATAACTTCCATTAAAAAGAACCAAATCAATATATTATATTATAAATCCTCTTTGAATATCATGCAAGCCTCCCATCAAACCAAACTAACAGCAGCCTAGTATTTGGGGCAATTGTTTTGACCTTTCCAGACTAATTTTACTTTATTCCGTGTGACCTTTGGCTTACCCTCAGACCCTTGGATCCTTGAAGAGAAACAGTCCAATGGAATCTATTGTTGTATTAACTGTTTAAACTAGTACTAACTGCCACAAGATTATTTGTGTATTTAAATTTTGGTTAGTTAACCTACAGTGCAATATTGGTTTCAGGAGTAGAATTCAGTGATTCATCACTAACTTATATCACCCATTGCTCATCCCAACAGAGATATATATGTTTTTTAATGCTCACATCCTTATATAAAGTTTTTCCTTTGGGAATTAGGCAAGCTCTGATAGTTCACATTACCTAGTTTCTCATAGCCTAATTTTAACATTCTGTATTTCTGCTTTAGGTCTCTTAGGGAGGCCATTTCATTAGAATAAGGCCAGATATGGCTGAAAAGATAAGTAAAGAAAACAATGTTAAATGGAAAGAATGAAACCAAACAGAAGAGAATGATGGAAATGAAGGCAAACTGCTATTTTCTGTTAATTGTAAGTGACTCTTAAAAGGCTTTTGCTACCAATACACAAATGACTGACGTAATACCTCTCATCAGAATTATCACCCATTATGTTTCATTAGACTTCTCTATCTATATATTCCATTATGTAATTAAAACACAAAATGTCCACAAATGATTACAGGTTACTTTCACTCCCAACCTAAATCTGTACACTCTCCTTTATTCCCTAACCTGTGAATGATACCACAATTGAGCTAGGAACTGATAACCAACCCATGCCATTTCCCTAATTAGGTCCATTTTATACTGACTCAGCTCAAAATCACATGTATTGAGACATCACTTCTTATCGCAATAATCACTCTTTCCATGGGCTTCCACTAGTATTTGTCTCTATAACAGCATGTATACTTCTTTGACTTATTTTTCTTCTTCTACTCGACTTTAAGCTCCTTGAAAGCATAGACTATGCAATGTGCAACTCCTAGCATAGTTTCTGGCACAGAAGAGGTGCAAAAAATGTTAGTTTTATCATGAATGACCTGTACCAGAATGATCCCGATGACAAAAGAAATATATTTAGAAAATATATAAAGTTATTTCATAGAGTATAGTATTTATGAAATTCATAAAAATTAGATTCCCATAGTGTGTTCTATAATTCTATTATGTAATTATCCTGAAAGTCCTCAATGTTTACCACAAACATGTAGAAGTTGCTTTGCTTGTAATTGAGACTTGTAGAAGTGGGGAGGGGAAAATATGGCTAATCACAAAATCAGTAGATATGTGTTTTATTTGGGGGAAAAAGAGTAAAATATGCTGCTGTAGAATTTGTTGATGGTATAACTGAAAAGTGGAATGAAATGTAAATATAACATACTAATTACATTTTCTGTTTTTTAAACAATGTTTTATAGGATTCAGAATATTCTGAGTTTTTTACTTCATTAGAATGTCTGTAAATAAATAAAACTTCAAGACTGGAAATTCTTGATTGTAGAAATCAAAATGTCTTACTCCATGGGGCAAATCAGTCTCAGCTTCCTTAGAGTATTAGATAAAATACTGTGTTAAATAACTTGAGGAAATGCTTTTGCCAAAATATAGACATTTGTTAGCATGGTGACCTGGGATATGAATAAAAATAATAAGCACATGGTTTCAGAATTGGAAAGAGTTGCAGATATTGTCCTTAGAATAAAGAAATGGAGCTCTCATAAATGTAACACTAAATAAGACAGACTTTGGAAAAAACCCAAGGTTGCCAAAGTGGCAAATCTATGCTCTTTCTATACACCATGTTGCTTTCTTAGAGTCATTGTGGCTCTTAGCAAGCCCATTTCTTGTAAAGCAATGACATGCTCCTGGGTCAGATAATGCTATTGTTAACTGCTAACCATCCTGACTGAGAAAAGTGATACTTACAGAAGATTGTTTGAAGATTATACAGTCCATCCACTTCTCTAAGTACTCTAAAGTCTTTCCTTGGATTAAATTGGGCCATGAGAAAGCTATATACTTGGACCATATTAGCTTAGCTCCTTGAAGAATTGCCTTCACTGAGTTGTATGTTAATGTAATGCCTTCAGCTTTTATTGAAGGGGACTACAAGAAACATCAATATGAAATCCATTACTGCGTTTATTGGGAAAATGTTGACATTACTTTCAACAGTACCCAGCTTTCCCTAATATAAAACCCATATGATATTGTTTTAAAGAATTCAATGTAGGAAAATATTTTCTCTAAGAAAATGTATGCTTTCATTTTTTGATTAAAAATAGTAATAACTCTGCCCAACCCACTCCATGGTTTACCCTGGTAGCCAAGAAGCTCAGAATTTACAGCTCAACTCCTCTCGCTATGGACTATAGCTAATGTTCTGGCTCAAAAAGTGGACGTATTTGCATTCTATTTTCCTTCATCCTGATATCCTACCTCTACTTACGTTTTATTTTATGATAGTCTAAATACATACATTCTTTTTGTAAACTGCCTGAAATGCTTTTGGAACAAGGCAGGATGTTGAATTATGCAAATAAATGAAGAAAACACTTGAAATGTAATGTTTTCTATGAATTGCATGGAGTGAATCACAAAACAATGGCACATTGCATGTTAGTTTGGATACTATGTTGCTATCTTTTTTGGTAATTTTTAAAATATTGATTTATTTTAGAGAGAGAAGGAGATATTTTAGAGAGAGAAGGAGATATAGATATAGAGACAGAGAGACAGAGCGTGAATGGGTTAGGGGCAGAGAGATAGGGAGACACAGGATCTGAAGCAGGCTCCAGGCTCTGAGCTGTCAGCACAGAGCCCAACGCAGGGCTTGAATCCAGGCACCGTGAGATGATGACCTGAGCTAAAGTCAGTCACTTACCTAACTGAGCCAATCTTGGATGTACCAAATCTTGGGTGCCCCAAATAAGTCTGTGCTTTAAGTAATTTAATATCTAATGTGTTTCCAGAGAATATGCTTTTCTTGGCCAGTGTGGAACCATTTCAGATTTAGAAATGGAATCAATCTCAAGAGATTAAAGTTATTTATTTTTTATTCAATTCAAATAAATTATGTGTTAACTATTATGCCAGATCATAGAAGAGAAAATAATGAGTGTGACATTACTACTATCCTCTTAGATCATTTAACCTACTGTTAGAAACACAAATTTATGATTAAAGTAAGGTCACACAAAAGGAATTTGTGTCAGGTACTATAGGAAGATAATAGGGGGTGGTCATTAGATTCATTTAGAAAGCTTCAATATTAAATAAAATCAGATGGATATTAAGAAATAAGTAGGAATTCATCAGTTAGGGAAGGAAGGAGGGATATTTTAGTAAGAGGGATGTAATGGCATGGAGATATGTAGCAGCATGGATATTTGGGGATGTTTATAATGGCTAGAGGAAGAATATGAGCAGGGACTTCAGATCTGTGTTCAATCTTGGATGTACCACTTATTAGATGTGATCCTGAGTAACTAACTTTCTGTGACCAATCCTATGGTTTCTCATTTTTTTCCCTTAGAGTTAGTATTTATTTATTTGAGAGAGGGGGATAGAGCATGAGTGGGGAAGGGTCAGAGAGAGATGGGGAGAGAATCCCAAGTCGGCTCCACCCCATCAGTGCAGAGCCTGAGGTGGAGCTTGAACTCACGAATCAACGAGACAATGACTGGAGCCAAACCAAGAGTCGGATGCTTAACCAACTGAGCTGCTCACATGCCCCTACAGTTTCTCATTTCTAACACAGAGATATTCCCAGGCACAGGGTGACAATGCACAATAAACAATAATAGTATTTTCTTATTATTCAACATGTGAACAAACTTATGGAATGGTATGTACTTGGACAATATTAGGTGACCAATTTGAATAATTCATTAAAGAGTTCAACAATTAACATTAAGATTTCAACAATTTATTAAAGAGCTGAAAAATGAAATGATCAGTTTTCAATTTTAGAAAGATGACCCTAGCACTAATGTGGAGGATGGATTGGAGGCAGACACGATTAGAGAGTGTGAGAACTAAAGAGACTCAAAATAAAAGATAGCAAGGGCATAGTCCATGACAAAGTCAAGAAAATAGGCACCATGTGATGACAGGTGAGATGTTAAGGGATATTTACAAGGTGTTGGTATATAAGATTAGGTTTTGCCATAGATTTAAAAAAGTAAATGCGAGCAGGGGAAAGATATAAAATCAATTTAGAGGGTTTTGTGTTTGTTGTATTTTTATTAAAAAAAAAGATATGTAAAGATTGAGATAGTAGAGGCATGTAGAAATGCCTAGGGAATAGATATGGATATATGATCTTAGCATTTAAAAGAAAGGTATGAGGTAAGTTATAGATAATAACTATGGAAGATGAGATAAAAGAATGAGCTGTATATTTGATTTGATTCTACTTCATTCATTCAGACCATATTTACTGAGCAACTAACATATACAAGACCCAGTGCAAAGGGCCAATGGTAAATGATTTATTGAAATAAACATGGTCATGTTATAATAATCAGTGAAGGAGATGAGGCATTATATACAATTACAAACTATAATAAAGGATCTAATGCAAAAAAATCAAGGTATTATATACACTTAAATGGGACTGAATCATTTGAGGGGTTCAGGGTTCACAAATTTCCTAAAGACTAACATTTGTGCTAAGGATGAGTAGGATTATCTATTTGGGGACAGTAAATGGGTGGACATTGCTAAGTGTTGCAGATATTCCCACAAATATTATAAGTAAAACCCTTAAAGTGAGAATTACGTAGTGAATAGTAAAAACAAAAACAATAAAATAGAGCCCAATGACTGTATTTGGGGATAAACAAGAGCAGACGTTAGGGAGACTGGATCTACTCTGAACTTGGGCAAAGACTCTCAGAATGGAATAAACAGGAGCAGCTGCCAAACTTTGAGGACAAGAACTTCATATTCTAAGGCTTATTTTAAAGAAATGCTGCTGACTTGTGCCTGAAATGGAGCTCTGAAGCACAATATTCAATGGGTTCAATGGGGATTCCTTGAGGAAAATGAAAAATTATTATCTGATCTGAAAATGTGGAGTTTATTGGTGTTCTTCAGTTACAGAACAATAAATGGAAAGGAAATCAGATTACAGCGGGCTGAAAATTAAATTGAAAGTGAGAACAGTCATTGTAGCAAGACTTTCCAAAAGCTTGAATGGAGAAAAAGATGGTAGAGTCCGAAGGTGGGGACTGGGTCACATAGGCTTTAGAGAGTTTTGTTTTTGACTCCATGGTAAATGAAACATATTAAGTATACTCCTTAACTGAAAACAAGGAGGCAGCTGTAAAGGAGAAGATGGCTTTGGTGAAATGAGAAGAAAATAACTGATGGCTTCAAGGTTGAGAAAAGAACAAGAAAGAAAGAGATCAAGAGCTGGAGTGGAAGAATTAGTCTTGGGCAAGTGGAAGAATGCTGGGAAGAGGGAAGATTCCAGAAGAACTTAGGGAATTTCATAAGATACTCTCTGTGTATGGAAAGGAATAATAACTGGTATTGGAACATTAGATCCAGCACTACACTTTTACAGTGATTAGGTTTTGTAATTTAGATTCACACCTGAGGCTAAGAGTGGTATAACATCATGTCCAAGATCACAGAGCGCAGTAGACTGTGTCTTCTAACAAATGTAGCTTGAATATGCATTGAGTGGATTTACGTATTTACAAAAACTAACTTTAAAGGTCATGAGAGTGTAATCTACATATAAATTGTATATTAAACACAAACTTTTTTTCAAACATATCCTAGTGGTATGTATCTTTGAGTCATTATTCTTCTTCTGATGCAAATTAATACTTGCGAGTTTACAAATGTTTAAGAACTTTTCATATGCTCTTTCAACGAACAGATCATTTAGCTGCATTTACTTATGATACCAACTTCAAAAGCAGAAGACTTTTTCCAGTCTGATAAAACTGGAAGGACACCAATATGGGCAGTGGACAAAAATTCTGTAATTCAAGTAAATTATCATTTTCCACTTAAAAATAAAACCTAAGGAAAACTAAAGCAGAGGAGGCTGAAAGTAGATTGCACTAAAACAATTTTTCAGGCAGATGTGCTAGTTTGGGGCACTCCTAAGGATGCGGTTATTTCCAAGCTAGGTTTAGGGAACACCTCCCAAAATTAATTTGAATCATGAAATTGGATGGAGTACCCACTGATAAATTCACCACTGTGAAGTTTTAAAATTCTTTCCATGAAGGCAAAGAAGTTTTCTTGTTAGTGTTAATGTGCAGACTTCATAAAAGAAACTCATCGATTCTTTATTCAACAAAAATTTCTCAATGCCTAGTAAGTGGCTGCCATTGTGTTTGGCATGCCTAACTATGGAAAAGTGAGTAAAGCACAAGCCTGACATAATGTTCCCTTTAACTTAACCGCTAAATTTCAACCACTCAGAACTGAAATAATATAAACTTTGTTAGGTGTTTTCCTGCAGATTAGATTGAAACAGCAATGATTTTGTCCTAGCTTTATCTTTGCTCTGTGTGATTTGATATGTGGTTTAACTTAATTTCCGCATTCCTCAGTTCTAGGTTATTGCTTTTAGAATGCATCATCAAGAATGCACTTTTTGCACTTAGAGGTACTTCTGTTTTCCAAGTTCAGGGAGAAGGTAGTTTATTTGGTACGCTAAATCAGTGTCAATTTGACTGGCAACCTCATAGCATTAAAAAGTGATATATCAATGAATACCTATATGGAGCATTTATACCACAAACCACCCTTTATCTTTTGTGACATATTTATAAACATGTCTGGCAGGTATAAACACTTCTGGCATTTCATCTTTTAAAAAAAAAGTTAGTATGAAAGTGCATGTGTAACTAATATAACTAAAAATAAGTAATTGCATAGACAGCAATGAAAACTCCGTACATTCTATGGAAAGTGAAAACATAAATCAATAATAAAATGCAATGGAAATGCTGAAACAACCTAGAAGTTAAGCATAGAAAACAAATTACATTCTCGTTAATATTTACTCAGTGGCTGCTAGTATGCAAAACATTGCTTATAAAATGAAATAAACCAGCACTTAGTAAAACATGTAGTTTACACAGTTAGGAAAAGAGCAAGACTTTTAGTTACAACATCAACCGTTTATATGTTTAAACTCCATATGGTCCTAGAAATGAAAAATATTGTATTTAAATAACTGACAAAGAAGTAAAATCATCAAGTATGTTATTCCAAATTTACTGGAAGAAGGATTTTACTGTTAAAAAGAAGCCTTCCATGTATAACCTATTAAGAATACTTTATATCTCACTATGATACAGCCAAAGTTTCCTCTTAATACAGATGAATAATAATCCATTAAATAAGAAAGGAAGCATTATATTAATGCTCAAAACTTCCACTAGCTTCAGTCCTTGAAACCTAAAAATGGACACCAATAATTCCCAAAGAAATTAATCTTAAAAGCAATTAATTCTTATAGACTACATGAGCAACTTAAACTTTCTAAGTCTTCCAGCACCTAAGTACTTATTCCATACACCATGGAAGAAATAACAATGTTGTCTGAACCTTTCTATTCAAGGAATAGCAATGGGGGTAGGTGAAGAGTAACTCAATCCACTGATAGGGCCTGAGATTCTATAACAGGTAATGACCACTTTCTTTTCCAAATCTTTATTATTAAGTAGTCTGGCACTTTTTTTTTTTTAACAATTATTTGTTTTTGAGAGACAGAGACAGAGTGATCAGGGGAGGGGCAGAGAGAGAGTGAGATAAAAATCTGAAACAGGCTCCAGGCTCTGAGCTGTCTGGACAGAGCCTGACACAGGGCTCAAACCCACAAACCATGAGATCATAACCTGAGCCGAAGTCGGATGCTTAACCGACTGAGCCACCCAGGCTCCCCAAAGTAGTGTGGTACTTAAGAGCATGAATTCACAGGCAGAGCTGCAATCACATAGAGTTGTTAACTGGTTGTGTGAGCCTGGGCAAGTAAATGACTTCACTAAGCCTTAGCTCCTTCATCAGAAAAATGAGAATTAAAAAGAGACGCTAGTCATAAAGTTGTAAAGATTACATGATAGAACATATGTAAAAAACATAGCACAGTGCCTGACACACAGTCAGAGCTCAGCAGATGCTAGGGAGTGGTTTCAACAGAAGTAATACTATAACAAGCACTCCTAAAGGATTTCGGGCAACAGCATACTTCAAAGAAATCTGTATGATTTATATATATATGTGTGTGTGTGTGTGTATAAATGTATATATTATACATATATGAATGTATATATTACATATTATATATTATATATATAATTTACATTTGAATGTTTTTAATGTCAATTTTTAGGAATATGTCTGCACCAACTAAATCTGTTAGGGGATTCTCACTTACCTTGTCATTGACTACACTCTTCCCATCCCAAGCCCATCCTCTTTTGGTGAAGTAGTTAACAGTTGCAAACTCAATTAGGGCAGAGAACACAAATGCGTAACAAACAGCAATGAACCAATCCATGGCGGTGGCATAAGCCACTTTGGGGAGGGAGTTCCGAGCACTGATGCTTAGAGTTGTCATTGTTAAAACAGTTGTTACTCCTGCAGAAAGACAGGAACCAAAACCATCAACAGGTACAAGACAGCACAGGAAATACTCTTTTTTTAAAGCTACTTTCACTGCCATTTCTATCCACTCTACAACAAAAAGCACTGGAAGAACTGTGCAAAGTTAATTATCACAAATGGCTGTTATAATTCTTGAAGTAATAACTCTAAAATGGTTTCGGTTTTCATTCTTGTTGGCATGAACTTCCTTTTTCTCTTTTTAATACCGTTAAGGTTACAAAGGCTGGTGATGACTCTAGTAGAATTTCTTATGACGAAAGAAGGTTCTTTAAATCGATCCATTGTGCATTAACATTATTTAAAAACAATCCCCACACAAAGCCTCACATGAATGTATTCATCATTTATATAAAACATGCTAAGCAATGGACCAATCATATACACCAGTGATCACAACGGAACTATGATTAAGAAGTTCTTCATTCTAAGTATAGCTACCTAAATATGAAATTAATTCTGGATTGCTTAGCATCACAAGGACATAATTTCTTTCATAATGAAGCTTAGAATCTGTAGAAAATAAAACAAGCAACTAAACCCTAAACCTTATAAAATGCAATTCATTACACTTAAGAAATATTTTATACCTCTGTTCATTTAAAAAATAATTGTTCCTTTCACTGTAAAGCTTTTCTGCCAGTAGTCAGGGAAGTCATAATGATTAAGTAAAAAAAAAGAAAGCAATAACTCAGGAGGTAAGCTGCAACATCAGCAGTCAAATGTCTGCAATTATCTGTTTTATCAGAGATCCAATAGAAGTTTAATTATGTACATAGGGGATACATTAAAGAGTTAAGATGTTAAAGGAATGTTCATTCCTTTGTTAAAGTTGTGTTATATATATTTTTTGCTTTCCCTTAGGAGAAATAAAGCAGCTTTTTCTTCCCATCTACAGTAGAGTTAGTAATTCAAAATAGCAATAATTCTTTGATCATGAGTGAATGCATCAGGAATATGATGGTAGTAGTAAGCATAAAAGATAGAAAGTAAATTAGTTTACCTGCTACTAAGTCAATATTAAAAAACACATTTACAGAAATCATTGCCCTTTCATGCCTCGAAGTGAAAGGTTTTAGACTATGAAGATGTATTCCTTTGAGAATTGGGTACAGGAGAATAAATAAATAGAAAATAAGACAGATACAACCACACATATCCACAATCAAAACTACATCTTCCCCAACCCATGTGTGCGCACGCATGTACACACACACACACACACACACAGACACACACACAAAACAAATGATAAATCAATATATGAAAATATATTTAACTTCCTTACCAGTTAAGGAAATATAAAAAAAGTGATAATGAGATGCCTTTTTAAAACAATATAGTCACCAAAATGTTAGCAAACTTCAAAAGCTTTATACTCCGGTACTGTAAAAGAGAATGTGGGCAATGGACATCCTTTCTGAATAGGGATTACATATTGGTGTCATATCTAAGAAGCTGCTGCCTAATTCAAGATCATAAAGATTCAGGGGCACCTGCATGGCTCAGTCGTTTAGCATTCAACTTCAGTTCAGGTCATGATCTTGTGGTTCGTGAGTTCAAGCTCTGCATTGGGCTCTGTGTTGACAGCTCAGAGCCTGGACCCTGCTTCAGATTCTGGGTTCTGCTCTCTCTGTCCCTCACCTACTCACACTGTCTCTCCGTCTCTCAAAAATAAGCATTAAATTTTTTAAATATTTAAATGTATATACTGGTATTTTATTTTTAAAAAATGTTTAAATGTTTTATTTTTGAGAGCGAGAGTGAGAGAGAGAGAGAGAGAAAGAGAGAGAGAGAGAGAGACAGAATGAGCAGGGGAGGGGCAGAAAGAGGGAGACACAGAATCTGAAGCAGACTCCAGGCTCTGAGCTGTCAGCACAGAGTCCAACATGGGGCTTGAACTCGTGAAATGAGAGATCATGACCTGAACTGAAGTGAGATGCTTAACAGAGTCACCCAGGTGCCCCATAGGTATTTTATTTATTTGGATGCTAATGTAAATGGAAATATCTTTTCAGTTTCCTTTTCAGACTGTTCAGTTCTAGTGTATACAAACACAACTGATTTTTGTGTTGGTCTTGTACCCTGCAACTTTGGTGAATATATTAGGTCTAATGGTTTCTATGTGGTTTACTAAGGGTTTTCTGTATAAAAGATCATGCCACCTGTTAATAGAGTTTTACTTCTTCTTTTCCAAATTGTATGGTTTCTGTTTTTCTCGCCTAAGTGCACTGGCTCAAACCTACCATGTAGGTAGAATTAGTGAAGGCAGACATCCCTATCATGTCCCTGATATTAGAATCTTCACTGCTAAGTATGCTGTTAACTGTGGGCTTTTCTTAGATTCACTTGTACCAGGTTGAGGAAGTTCTTTTCTCATGATAGTTTGTTGAGTGCTTTTATTATGATATGATGTTATGTTTCATTTTTTAGTATTTTGACATGATTGTGTTTTTCTATATTCCATAAATATGCTGTTTACATTGGATTTTGTATGTTGAATGAAACTTTCATTCCTGGGGTAAAACCCATTTGGTTATCACATGTAATCCTTTTTATGTGTGGCTGGTTTCAGCTTGCTAGTGTTTTGTTGAAGACATTTATATTTCTAAGGGATATTGATCTATAGAGGTTTGCTTTTTTTTTGCTTGTTATTTCTTTGTCTGTTTTTGGTTTTCTTGGTAAAATGATCCCATAGAATTAGTCAACAAGGTCCCTCACTTATGTTTTCAGAGTTTGAGAAAAAAATGGTGTTAATTCTTTTTTCAATGTTTCGTAAAATTCACCAGCAAAGCCATCTGGCCTTGGACTTTTATTGATTTTTTGTTGTTACTGCTCACTTCATGGCTTTACTTGTTATAGATTTGTTCAGACTCTTGAGTCATGTTTGGTGATTTGTTGTTTCTAGGAATTGGTCCATTTATTCTATGTTCCTAATTTGGGGGCATAGAATTGTTCAGATTCCCTTAGTATCTTTTTTATTTCCACAAGTTCAGTTTAATGTCCCCTCTTACTTCCTAAATTAAAAATTTTAAGTTTTCTCTATTTTTTTTGTCCAGTCTAGCTAAAGGCTTGCCAATTTTTGTGGATCTTTACAGTTGTGTGTTGATTTTCTCTATTTCTATTCTCTGTTCCATTGATCTCTCCTAAAATTTCTATTAACTTCCTTCTTACTTTGGGTTGTGTTTGCTTTTATTTTTCTACTTTTTAAGGTGAATAGTAAGATTACTGATTTGAGATCTTTCTAAACATTTTTTAATGGTGGTGGTGTTTACAGCTGTAAGTTTCCCTCTGAAAACTGCTTTGTTGTGTCTTACAAGTTATAGTATGCTGTATTTCATTTCCATTCATTCTAAAGTTTTTTCTAATTTCTCCTGTGATTTCTTCTTTCACCCAATGGTTATTTAGAAGTTTCCTACTTAATTTCTATGTACTTATACACTTTCAAATTTCTTTTTTAATTTTTAATTTCATTCCATGTGGTCAGAGAACACACTATATATGATTTCAGTCTTTAAATGTATTGGGACTTGCTTGTGGCCCAATGTATAATCTCCCTGGAGAATATTCCATTATACATTTAAAAATAATGTGCATTCTGCTTTTGTTGGGTGGAGTATTCTATAGATGTCTGCTAGGTCTGGTTAGCTAACAGCGATGTTCACATCTTTTATTTCCTTGCTGATCTTCTGTCTAGTTCTAGCCATTTATTAAAAATGGGACATAGACTGAGAGTTGAAGGGGAAGGGGGAGGGGGAAAAAGAGGTGGTGGTGATGGTGGAGGGCACTTATGGGGAAGAGCACTGGGTGTTGTATGAAAAACAATTTGACAATAAAATATTATGTAAATAAAAAAATAAAAAAATAAAAAAATGGGACATAGAAATCTGCAACTGTTATTGTTCAACTGTTCATTTCTATCACCAATTTTGTCAGTTAATGATTCATGTATTTTTAGGCCCTTTTGTTAGGTGTATATTTGTTTATAATTGCTATGTGTTCTTGATGGATTGACTCTTTTTTATTATATCAAATCCTTCTTTGTCTCTTATAACATTTATTGTTTTAAAATCTAATTTGTCTGAGGGCACTTGACTGGCTCAGTTGGTAGAGCACACAATATTTGACCTTGGGGTTGTGAGTTCAAGCCTCATGATCACTTAAAAATAAATCCTAAAACTATTTTGTCTGTTATCAGCGGAGCCAGTCAAGCTCGGTTTGGGTTATTATTCGCATAGAATATCTTAGTAATCTATTACTTTCAGGATATTTGTATCTTTAAGTTTAAAGTTAGTTTTTTGTAGACAGCATAGAGTTGGATTGCGATTTTATTTTTGTTTTCTATCCATTCTGCTATTCTTTGCACTTTAAATGGTTAAGTTTAATCCATTCACATATAATATAATTACTGCTAAGGGAGAAGATAACTTCTGTCACTCTCTACAGGTATTTTATCTTCTGGTTCTTCAATTCCTCCATCCCTTCTTTCTTTTACATTAAATATATAGTTTCCAATGTACTATTTTAATTCCTTTGGTTTTCTTTTACTATATGTGTTTGAGCTATTTTTATGTGCCCCTTTATGCTATTATCACCATCTATATCTCTATACATTGTGTGTCCATCAATATAGATGTACACATTTATTGTTTTGTGCCATTGTCTTTCAAAACTGAAACAAAGAGCTTACCAATGAAAAATATATTTAAACTCTTTTATATTCACCTGGTATTATTCATTTCTTCCTGTAGATTTCAGATATTGTTTAGTTCCTTTCATGTCAGCCTGAAGGGCTCTTTATAGCATTCCTTGTATGAGGATTCTGCCAATGACAAACTCACTTGATTTTTGTTTTGACTGGAAATATCATAATTTTTTTTAAAAGTTTTGATGGACATAGATTTTTGACTGACAATTCCTTTCTCTTGGACACTTTTAAAGTCATATCCAACTGCTTGCCTTCTGTACTCCATGCCTTCTCAGGATTTGTTAGCTGTTAATCATATTGAGGGTCCTTTCTACATGATACCATTTTTCTCTTGCTAGCCTCAAGATTCTTTGTGTTTCCAGTTTGACTCTGATGTGTCTAGATGTCTTTAAGTTTATTCTATTGCTAGTTTATTGAGCTTTGGCAATGTGATTAGTATTTTTCACTAAATTTGAAAGATTGGGGCCATAATTTCTTCATATATATATATTTAACCCTTCTTTCTCTCCTCTCCTTCATGAATATCGTTAAACATATATTGATATGCTTGATAATGTACAACAGACTTCTTAGACTCTTTTTATTTTTCTCTTTCTGTTCCTCATAATCATCTTATTTGATTTATCTCTGATTTCACTGATTCATTCTTCTGACTGCTTCAATCTACTGAGTTTCTCTAGTGAACTTTGCATATCAGTAACAGTACTTTTGAACTACAGAATTTCTATTTGCTTCCTATAATTTTATAATTTCTACCTACTTTAATAAGACATCATAATTATACTTTTCTTTCATTCTTTAGACATGGCTTCCTAGCTCTCCTATTTTATCTAACATAGCTTATTTAAAGTCTTTATCTACTTAGTGCAATTATACTTTCATTAGGTATAATTTCTTTTTTTTCTATGAGTAAGCTATATTTCTTTTTTTATTTGCATACCTCACATTTTTTGTTGTAACCTTTACATTTTAAATATTAATGTGGCAATTCTGGAAATCATATTCTTGCCCTGTCTAGAGTTTGTTGTTCATTGCTTCTTGTTGTATTTGTTGTTGCTTATTTAGTGACTTCTCTTTTTTTAATGTTTATTTATTTTTGAGAGAGAGAGAGAGCATGCATGCAGGGGAGAGGCAGAGAGAGAGGGAGAGAGAGAATCCCAAGCAGGATTCGCCCCATCAGGGCAGAGACCAATGCAGGGCTCGAACTCATGAACACTTGAGATCATGACCTGATCCAAAACAAAGAGCTGTACACTTAACCAACTAAGCCACCCAGGCACCCGTAGTAACTCTTCCTAATTCGGTAAAGTCCTATTCTTTTTCTTTGGGGGGTTTTGTTTGTTTGTTTGTTTTAGTATAGTGACTATCTGATGATTAGACAGTTTTCCTTAAATACCTGGAACCAAAAAATGTCCTCAGTCTTTGTCAAGTGGCTCTGTGTGTCAGTTGAGGTATGTCTTAACTTTCAGCCAGGTAGTTTACAACTCTGCTTTAGCATACACTTTCTGCTTATTAGGGCCTCAAGAGTGAAAGTGTAGGGCCTTCTACAGTCTTTATTGAGTGTTCACAAAGCTGTGTGTGTATGGGGACTTCTAGATTCTAAAATACATGTCAGTACTTTTGAAACTACTTCTGTACAATTCATTCCTTGGCCTCTCCTCTCAAACTTTTTGGCCCCATTGTTTGCCCCAAATGTTATCCATCACCTCAGGCAGAAGCAACAAAAACATCTGCCTGTAAATACTTACAGTGGCATCCCCTGGTAGCAACTTTTGCACTAGGGGAGTTCTGAGTCAAGTAGTATACAAAGACAAGCTTTTTGCAAATGTCTTCCAGGGAGGCGCTAGAAAGTGATGATAATACTTCCTGAATGGGCTCCATTTCCTCACCCTAATACCAAGAAGTTTGTAATTGGAATTTCTTACTCCTCCATTTTTGCTAGTATCTACCCTGAGCCCAGGCAATTCTTCTAGATGGGGCAGGGGATTATTAAACACTAGTTAACCGAGTTAGTCTTCAGATGGCCTCACAGTCACATGGCTTGAGCTTGAATTCTGGCTCCACTTTTTGCTGTTTTTCTGTAACTTAGAGCAAGTTCCTCAACTATTATCTGCCTCAAATACAAAACAGAATTATAAACTCTACCTTCTTCAGAGGTATGCTGTGAAGGTTAAGTATGCATTCGGCACAAAATCTGGCACATTTTAAGTATTCAGTAAATGTTAGCTATTTTAATTCTTGTTTGGTTTTTTTTTTTATCACTACTGCTATTCTTAGAAATCTTACTGGGGGCGCCTGGGTGGCTCAGTCGGTTAAGTCTTCGGCTTCGGCTCAGGTCAGATCTCACGTTCGTGGGTTCGAGCCCTGCGTCAGGCTCTGTGCTGACAGCTAGCTCAGAGCCTGGAGCCTGCTTCCAGTTCTGTGTCTCCTTCTCTCTCTGCCCCTCCCCCTCTCATGCTCTGTCTCTCTCTGTATCAAAAATATATAAAACATTAAAAAAATTTTTTTTTAAAAAAAGAAATCTTACTGAAATGACAGCAGGAAAATATAAAGTGATAAATGATACACAAGACTCTTCACATGGACACAACTTGTAAAAGTAAAAAGGTGGCAAACATTGGCATATTCATTGTTTGGGAAATAGTTTAATAATTTGTTGATTACCTACACTAGTAATACTACAACAATATTAAAGAGTAAAGTAGGGCTGTTCATTCATTGCAAATATATCTACAATACATTTTGCTTAAAAATAGTTCATGATTCAATTTTCATGAAAGTATATGCACTTAGATTTGTGTATCTATCTATCTATCTATCTAATCTATCTATCTATCTGCATAAGCTTAGTAAATAAAAAATAAAATTAAAAAGGACACTTCAGTTACCATTTTGGGGAAGAAGGCAGTGTGGATGGATAAAAAATAAAATGGAGGGACGCCTGGGTGGCTCATTCAGTTAAGCGACCGACTTCGGCTCAGGTCATGATCCCAGGTTCGTGGGTTCGAGCCCTGCATCGGGTTCTGTGCTGACAGCTAGCTCAGAGCCTGGAGCCTGCTTCAGATCCTGTGTCTCCCTCTCTCTCTGCCCCTCCCCTGCTCGTGCTGTCTCTCTCTCTCAAAAATAAATAAAAAACAGTAAAAAAAAATTTAAAAAGTAATAAAATGGATTTGTGACTGATTTTTATTGTTTCATTTCTTTGGCATTTTACTAGAAAAACATGAAAGAATAAAATGTGTAAGGATATTATCTCAGATGGTAATATTAGTTACTTTGGGGAATTAACATTGGAGGAAATGAATTTTTTTCTTTTTTTTTTCCTGCAGGGAACTTCCTTTGCTTTAGCAATAAGACAAAAAATATATATATAAGAATTTTAATTTAAACAAGAGATACTTGATGACATTTACCATTTACAATTCAAATGTGGATTTCTGGGAATGATTGATTATTACATTAATGCTGACTAATTTAAAGAAGATTAATAAAAAAATGCAAAGGTCAAATTTCGACAAACTGTAAATTTAACTATGATTCTAATTCTACACTGCTAGTTTATTTTTTGTTAAGTTTTTTTATGTCTTTAATTTATTTTGAGAAACAGAGACAGAGAGCGAGTGGGGGAGGGGCAGAGAGATTGGGAGATACAGAATCTGAAGCAGGCTCCAGGCTCTGATGTGTCAGCACAGAGCCTGATGCAGGGCTCAAACCCATAGACTGTGAGATCATGACCTGAGCCGAAGTTGGACACTTAATCGACTGAGCCACCCAGGTGCCCCTACACTGTTAGTTTAAAATTAGATTTGGATCCAGTCATTCAAACTACTAAAATATTACAGCAATTCAATGAGTCTACTATGAGGCTATTTTTCACCATATTCAAATCGTCCCTATATCAAAATTTTTCTTTCATCTGATTGTGTAAATTTGACAATAAAATTGATAACACTGACTATGAGTTTCTACCTCTTTCCCCCTTCCCCCTTTTTCTTTTCATGGGAGGGATGTTATTCTCATTATGCTAGCTTTTCTGCCTGTTAGTTTAGTTGTGCCCACTCCCGTCACACTATAAACAGAAGATCTGGGCATTAAATAAAGAGGTGCACTAACTGGAAAGCTCACAGACCTTCCACATGCCTGTTCCCCAACAATGGGCATTTTTCTATACCTACTTGAGCCTCCAAAAATGAATGTTCCACATTTCTTTATCACACTGTCTCTCTCTTTATCTCCTCTGTGTGGCTGCCATAACTCCATGCTTCAGCAAAATAAAAGGCAAATATCTTAAAGTGCTTTTAGCACTAAAATTCTAAGTGTGTGAAATACATGTGACCATCCCCCACAAACAGACAATATCTGACATACAGCTCTTTGATATTCTGATTTTTATTTGACGTTAATATTTATGTCAGGTATAAGTGCCAAGACCTCAACTCATAGGAGCTGAGCAAATAGTGTCACAGTAAAGGCACACTACGTGTTGGCTACAAATATATGTGCTGAGAGAAGAAAATCAAATCAGGGGGAGTGATTTCGACACAGAGATTGACACTGTGGGCTCCATGGCCAGCTGCCTAAATCTTAATCTTGTGACCTTGCGGGAAATTCCCTAGCCCCTTTGCTCCACAGTATCCTCATGTGTGAAATGATTTCCTAAAATGTTGATATAGTGACTAAATGAGTTACTGCATGTAAAGCAATGTCTCTATTATAAAATGATAGCTCAGTGCATGTGCAGAAAAATATTACCCTGAAAGCAAAGTCAAGACAGATTTAAATCAGAAAAATAAAATGAAATGAAATGAAACAGAATAAATACAATACAATACAATACAATACAATCCTCCTTTAGACTTTTATCCCCATCAAATGTTGTGTGTGAGTGCTCGTGGTTGGGGTGTGGGGTGGAAATCTCAGAAACCAAACATGCACAAAGGCAATAGAACACAAATGTAAAATTGTGTGATACCACCTGCTGGCTACTGGTAGAAATGGCAGAAAACAGTCTGAAAACAAAAGTGCTAGATTTTTTTAACGCTTACAAATAGAGTAATAAATGCACTATGAAAGGTTACAATGCTATTATATTTTATTTTTAAGGTTGCAATTTTATCTCATAACTATACTGCATCTGAATGATAAAAACATTGAAACTTTGTGTTAGGTGCAGAAATGAGAACTTAGATAACATATCTTGTCATAAAACCTAATTAATTCAAACTCCAGTAAGTTAAAACTTGTGAGAATTTAGAAGACGTCAATTATAATCTAGAAGAAAATGTTTGAAATGTTTAGTATGCACAGATTGTGAAGATTATTATTATTATTTTTTTTTTTTGATTACTTGAATGTATCCCAGACTTAATACATTTAAAACTCCTATCCCTTTCCCCAATCCTTTTCTTCCTGAAGTTCTTGTCTCAGAAGAAAGCCCCTATGACTTAAAGGAAGCCATTTTCATATCCAAAGTTGAGCTGCAGTGACATGAATATTTTTTCAGTTTGGGCAATCTGCCAGTCTAGGTAACATATTATTTCCTCCACCTAAGATTTTTTCCTTCTTACGCGGTCCTCTTTTTGAAGAATACCTAATTCTTATTCCTTCCCTAAGTAGATTACCGTGTGCCTATTAAACACCGGGTATTTTTGCAAACTCTGGGAACACACCAATGAACCCAAGCACAGACTCCTGCACCTGGAAGCGCACCCTCTGCTAATGCTGAAGTACACAGAACAGTCTGCTCATTCTGCAGGGTTTTGCCCCTCAAGGCACCTGTGACCCGGTCCTATGGATACCGCCATCATATTGGGTCCTTGAATTTTCTGTTGGTTTACATGACTGTATCCTTCCTGTAAACTACATGGAGTAGAGCCTGGTTCGTTCTCTTCTCCCCCAAGGTAAAAAGGTGCTCAGCAGAGAGTAGGAGGTCATTAAATAGTTTTTATAAGAATTAATAAATATTTACTAAAACAACTTCTCCAATGATCTGCAATTGATAAGCATTAACTTATTAAGATATCTGCAAGGAATCTACTCCTTTTTGGTAACGCAAGTAAGCATTTAGTCCTCATTTTCGGCTGCACATGGTAGAGCTGTGAATGGAATGTGAGCAAAACCAAAAAAAGATAAAATTTAAAAATATAAATATTTTTAAACAGCACAAGGTAACTTAACATCACAACTGGGCAAAGGTCTATGATGAACTGTAATCCAGTGATCTACCTAGTCTGGATATTTGAGTAAGGCTTTGCTAAGGAAGTAAGGGGAAAAGTTAAAGCAGTCACCAGGCAAGGGAAGATAATGCTTGACTGGGGAAAGAACATGCATAGGAAGCCGGGGACATAAGGAAGCATTTAAGAGAAATGGAAAGAAGCCTGGAAGACAGGAAGACAGATGAGAGATTCATGGGAGATGAGGCCAGAAGGGGAGGCAGGAGCCAGATAATTCAGAATCTGTTGGATGGGTATTAAGGTAATATAACTTCTTTTCCAGAGCAATGGGAAACCATTATACCTTTAATTTTAAGCAGGGTAGTGGCATAATTACTTCTTATGTAAGATCACCTCTTTTGATTCTTAGAGCTTCCAGTTCTTTACTTACGTTACTGATCTCTTCTTCCATGTTGTTTACTTTTTCCACTAGGGACATTTACAGGTTTAACAGATTAATCCTAGTTATTTTTAATTCCTCTGTCATAACTGAGTCTGGTTCTACGGTCTGCCTTTCCTCTTCCAACTGTTTTGAGTTTTATTTTTTCCTTTTGGTGTGCCTTCTAATTTTTTTCATCTGCCCTCTGACTCCCAAGTTTTACTGAGATTTATGTGCATCGCTGATACTGTTTTATTGAAATTTGACCATGTTCATTTGGGTAACAGGAACTGAGATAAACAGATGTTTAGTGCAGGATTTATGTTAGTCTGGCTGTCGGGTGGCTGTGTTTAATGTCTGCTGTCATTATAGGTGCCACAGGATCCAAGTTCCTTTCATGTTCTTATTGTGGTTTCCACTCTTGACTTTGGACTTCTCAAAGTACCCTTCCTCCCAGACAGTCTGTGTCTTCAGATCTTTCTGCTAAAAGCTATTGTGATGCCACTCCTGGAGGTTTGCTGATGAGGTAGGAAGGTGTAAGGGAGGGGTCCTGTTCTATAATTTTCTGATTGAACTCAGTGTGTCTCCCTGGTACAGCTTTTTATTTATTTATTTATTTTTACATTTATTTATTTTTGAGAGACAGAGAGAGACAGCTTGAACAGGGGAGGGGCAGAGAGACAAAGAGACACAGAATTAGAAGCAGGCTCCAGGCTCTGAGCTAGGGGTCAGGACAGAGCCCGATGCAGGGATGAGTTCATGATCTGAGCCAAAGTTGGACGTTCAACTGAATGAGCCATCCAGGCGCCTCTCTTCTGGTACAGTTTTATTCCCCATTCTCCTTATTCTCTTCCCCAGCTGCAGCATGCCAGATCTATTTCCTTGAAGTTCTGATCTCTGTTGACAGTGTTTCATGAGTTCACACCCCTTAGATGAGGCAGTGAGGCCAGAGGGGCTGGAGTGTGAGGAATGCTCTCCTATTGGCTGGGATGAGGCTATTGCCAGTCCCTTCCCCAGGACTTGGCTTCAGTTACAGATAAGGCTCTGAGTGTATGTCAAAATGATTCTTCTTTCTTGCCTCTTATTCTGCCACAGTAGTCAGGAAAGCATATTTCTCAGCTCTTTACCTTGAGAAGCTGGTGGGATTCCTGGAGGTAATGCCCATGAACATGCTCGGCTCCACCATAAGACTCTGGCCTTAGGAACTCCTCACTGTCACACTTGTCCACACGAGATCATCCATCTCCAGCAATGCATCAGAATGAGCATGTGGTGCCTCTACCAATGCATGATACTTTAGTACCATCTCTTTCAGGTTTAAAAAATCTTAGCTGCATCTCTCTGAATGTGCCTGCGTCTTCACAATTTGCGATGTCACTTTGCCTGTCACCTTGATTCTCTTACAAAGGCAATAAAAGTCTTTAATTTTCAGTTTGTTCAGCTTTTTCTTGTTGCAAGAGTGACACCCTGCAAGCTCTTCATGTGTCAGCACTGAAGCCTGAAGCCCAGGGCCTTGATTTTAATACATGACTTTTTTATAACTTCCCATGTTATTAGCCAGATTTCTATTTTTTTCTACTTCTGAATTTCTGGTTGTGTTATGGGTAGTTGAGTTTGACAGATAATCAGAAACACTGGGGAATATTTAGCAATCAATATAATATAGGCAACCTTCTGGAACTTATGTCAGCCGATGACTGATAGTCATAAGGCAAATTCACAAATCTCTGAATTTGGCCAGCATAATTAAATTTGAAACATCAATGTGCTGACAGTTCACTGTGTTCCTGCTAACTGAATGTTAAAAGGGGAGCTTTGAAAGCATATAAACATGAATCAAAATGAATTCTAATATGAGAGTATTGCTATGATATTGCTGTATTTACATCATTTTAAAATAACTTGTGAAAAATAGAAAAATAGAAAAAACAAGTTTCTAATCCTCTGTATCTAATTTATTCAATTAGCTTACCTAATATTCCATCCCCCCACCAAGCATGCACATCAACTAGCTTGATTGTATTTTTGGCAAAAGTGTTACCTATGAAATCTGGCCAGTTATTTAATTCTTTCACCATAAGCAAACTCAGAATTCTATTTTAAGATTGAAAGTAGAAAGTTCACACAGTAATGATGAGCCCTAATTTGACACCTTTATACATTAGTAAAGTAGTAATATGTTAAAACCTTCATGGATACAGACTAAAATTTATTTGCAATCATGATGAATGTGGAAGTACATACATGAAAATGCATATGAATATTCAGGGACTCTGGAAATTAGTAATGAAGCCTCAGGCTATGAGGATCAGTTAATATTCCACTTCTGGGTTAAGAGCCCCTTCCATGTTACCAGACTGCACACCTGCATATTCCCAGAACGTAGCATATCATAATCTATGTAATTGTTTACCCTCCCACCTCCTCAAACAGACTGTAATCTCCATGAAGAGTAGGGATTATATCTTTTTTGTTTACCTTGTATCGGAAAGATATGACATAGTGCCTGGCACATATTTTTGCATTAAATGAATGAATAAATATAGTTTATGAAGCAAATACACCTATTTGTTTGAATTTAGACACAGAAATGAGTGCCTATGTTTGTGTGTGTTTGGAGTTAAATACATAAATACAGAAAAATAGCCTAATGCCAGCTATTTTTTCCAGAAATCAATTACTAGGGAAATGGATGCCTTGTAATATTTAAGATTAGAGAGCATGTAGGATCACTGCAACAGAGTTTTTTGGTAAACATTTTATGTGTTCAATAACCTCATTCAAAATATTGTGTATATATAATCGTGGCTATATACCATATAGAGTATATTTAGTATATAGTGTGGATATATAAATACATAATCATATGTATCATATTACACATATATAATGTTACAGTTAACCTTAGTTAAATCTTAGAAAGTTATTAAGCTAAGCACCAAGACATCGAAGGACATGATGGCCTTGGTACCAAAGACCTAGCTTCCTCTTTCTTATTTCTTTTCCATTTCTAAGGTACTGCCTATATTCTGGAGGTTCAAGAAGGCTTGCCAACACTTGATCGGCATTCCAGCAAACACAAGGGGAAAGAAGAAGAGCCATGTCCACTCACTGTAAGGGCATGCTTCTGAACCTAAGGCTACAAATGGAAAATTATACACCTAATTTTTGCTCCTATGTCTTTGAGACTACTCATACAACTACATCGAGCAATAAGATACGCAAAAAAAAAAAAAAAGGTAGTCCTGTTTTGATATATACTGATAGAATCAAGATTTCTAGTATTCTGTAAGTTATTAAAAGACAATCATCTCTGACAGATGTATACCTGTGACCATCCAGAAATTTGCCTATGAAAATTTGGGAAAGGAAGAACGGAGTGTTTTGTACTGACCCTCTAACGTGCCCAACTACCTCATAAGTACAACTAAACTGAACAGACCTACATTGGCCTCCTGCTATCCATGCCCATGTGCTGGCTGGGCAAATGCAGCTTCAAGACAGCGCCAAGGCCCACTTCCAAACTGCAGTCCTATCTAAGGACAGACTCCACAGCTACCTGAATTCCATGCACATTTGTCTCTTAACTAGTCTTCTTCCATTCTCTTTGTGGCTGTCCTTCACCACTGCTCACTTAATTGTTCATATTGCACAAAGCAACATGTTGCTCTCCTAGTCTTCTTTTTTAATATATTTTTTAATTTTTTAAAGATTTTTCTTTATTGTTCCCTGTCCCCCACCCCCATCAACCTTCAGCTTGTTCTCAGTATTTAAGAGTCTCTTATGGTTTGCCTTCCTCCTTCTCCTTATTTATTTTTCCCCCTTCCCCTACACCATAGTCCTCTGTTAAGTTTCTCCTGTTTCACATATGAGTGAAAACACATGGTATCTTTTGTGCCTGACTTATTTCATTTAGCATAACACCCTCAAGTTCCATCCACATTGCTACAGATGGCCAGATTTCATTCTTTCTCATTGCTATGTAGTATTCCATTGTATAGATAAACCACATCTTCTCGATCCATTCATCAGGTGATGGACATTTAGGCTCTTCCCATGATTTGGCTATTGTTGAAAGTGCTGCTGTGAACATTGGGGTACATGTGCTCCTATGCATCAGCACTCCTGTATCCCTTGGGTAAATCCCTAGCAGTGCTATTGGTGGGTCATAGGGGGGTTCTATTGTTAATTTTTTGAGGAACTTCCACACTGTTCTCCACAGTGGCTGCACCAGTTTACATTCCCACCAACAGTGTAGGAGGGTGCCCATCTCTCCACACCCTCGCCAGCATCTATAGTCTCTTGATTTGTTCATTTTAGCCACTCTGACCTGTGTGAGGTGGTATCACAATGTGATTTTGATTTGTATTTCTCCGATGATGAGTGATGCTGAACAACATTGCATATATCTGCTGGCCATCTGGATGTCCTCTTTGGAGAAGTGTCTGTTCATGTCCTCTGCCTATTTCCTCACTGGATTGTTCATTTTTCGGGTGTGAAGTTTGGTGAGTTCCTTATAGATTTTGGATATTAGCTCTTTCGATATGTCATTTGCAACTATCTTTTCCCATTCTTTTGGCTGCCTATTACTTTTGTTGATTGTTTTCTTCGCTCTGCAGAAGATTTTTCTCTTGATGAGGTCCCAATAGTTCATTTTGGCTCCTGATTCCCTTGCCTTTGGAGATGTGTCAAGTAGGAAATTGCTGCGGTTGAGGTCAAGGAGATTGTTTCCTGCTTTCTCCTCTCGGGTTTTGATGGTTTCCCATCTCACATTCAGGTCCTTCATCCATTTGGGGTTTATTTTTGTGTATGGTGTAAGAAAGTCGTTGTTTCATTCTTTTGCATGTTGCTGTCCAGTTCTCCTAGCACCATCTGTTAAAAAGGCTGTCTTTTTTTCATTGGATTCTTTCCTGCTTTGTCAAAGATTAATTGGCCATACATTTGTGGGTCGAATTCTGGGTTCTCTATTCTATTCCACTGGTCTATGTGTCTATTTTTGTGCCAATACCATACTGTTTTGATGATGACAGCTTTGTAGTAGAGGCTAAAGTCTGGGATTGTGATACCTCCTATTTTGGTTTTCTTCTTCAATATGACTTTGGCTATTGAGGTCCTTTGTGGTTCCATACAAATTTTAGGATTGTTTGTTCTATCTTTCAGAAGAATGCTGGTGCAATTTTGATTGGGATTGTGCTGAATGTGTAGATTGCTTTGGGTAGTATTGACATTTTAACAATATTTATTCTTCTGATCCATGAGCATGGAATGTTTTTCCATCCCTCTGTTTCTTCTTCAATTTCCTTCATAAGTTTTCTATAGTTTCCTGCATACAGATCTTTTCAATCTTTGGTTAGGTTTATTCCTAGGTATTTTTTGTTTTTTGTCTCCTAGTCTTCTTATGTTACTGCTCTCCCTTGACAATATCATTTGTTCCCATTTCTTAAGCCTCTCCTATATCATAAAGATCTTCAAGGATAAATCTCATGAGCTCCAGTCCCAAATATCTGAACATCTCCTGAATATCTCCACATGGACTCAATAAAACTTTATTAAATCTCTCACATGGCATTAATTTCTTCATTAAAAATGTATTATTCTATGACATGCCTGTCACTTCATTAGACATGACTATTTAAAAAACATGAATTAAATGCTCAAGGAGCATATAAGCTACTAGAAGATGTAGATAATTGATAGGCATGTTACACAGACAGTACAGCAAATGATGGAAAAGGTATGGGATGTTCTAAGACTCCCTATGGATGCCTATTCATATTTTGGAGTAAGAGGAGGTTTCCAGGAAGTAGCAATACATAAAAGGAGATTTGAAAGTCTGAGGAATATGTTTAGGGAAAGGAAAAACATGTTTCTAGGTCTGATGTAGGTCAACACAGCAAAACGGGGGCTCATAGTGGGTTAGGCTAGGGAGGCCTCACAAAGATGTAATCATGGTAAAAGTTTCAGTCAGAGGTTGCAATGTACAGCCACAGAAAGGATTCATGCAGGAGAGGATTATATAACTAAATTTGCTACACTGTGTAGCAAAAGTACATTCAACTGTGTAGAATGGAAGGAAGGAAGGTAAAACTAGGAACAGGGAGAGAAGAGAAAACATTGATAGCAATCTGACACAGAGGAGTCCCACAGAAATCTCAAATTTTAAACTGTCACAACTGAAGCAAAACCTATGGTCTTCCATAATTCTCTCTTGTAGGGAAGGACAGCACATTTGTCTAGTCACACAGTTGGAAATCTAGGGGTGTTCTGCAATGCCTACATTTCTCAAACCCTTCAGACTCACCAGGTCCTACACATTCTCTTCCCTAGTGTCAACATCTTAAGATGTCTGTAACTCCCTTTCCACCAATATCCATTGTCCTATTTTACACTTTTATTATTTCTCACCCAATGATATTATCTTTTAATAATCACCCTGTATCCTTCAAACCATTTCAATCTTTTTACCTGATATTCTCTATAAGACTCTTCTCCAAGTTCGTTGATTTTACTCCCTTGCTAAAACACCCTTCAAGGAGTTTCCATGGCTTTTGCATGGGATGTAAGGCTGCACATGAACTGGCCTCCATCTGTCTAACCATCCTTACAAACAAATGAATCCCATGCCTAAGACATACCCTTCAATAATCGATTGTTCTCCATGTGCTCCTTGTTGTTTTTGATAACCATGTACCCTCTGTTTAAAATATTTTATTTTCCATACTAATTTGCAAGGTTTGACTTGATTCTTCTTCCTTTTGGGCTTCTCTGAAGTCTTCTTCCTCAGATATAATAGTTTCTTCTTTTTGCTCTTACCTTATTTTAATATATTTCTCTATTGGCACCATAATCTTTTACTTCACTTACTTATTTACAAGTCTGTCTCACTCTCCCACACTCTGAGCGGCTCGTGGGCATGTAGCTCATTGTGTCTTTTTAAAATGCTGCCACCTAACTCAGATTCTGGCAACAGTGAACTCATTATCTGTTGGTTCACTGATTCAAAGAACTAATTTTAAAAACTAAACTGTAACAGCGGTGGGCCTTATTTGTAGTTCTATAAGAAGTAAAACACAAGTTAAGAATTGAGTAAGCCTTAAAATAAAATGTAAGTTTAATCAGAACATTGTAATATAAATGTGATGTAAAGATAGTATAAATCTTTTGCACACAAGTCTCATATTCTTATATTATTCCAGAGAGGACAGTAACAAGTGGCACTCGGAAGCACCTACAAATGCATTTGCGGTTGAGGAAACTAAGGTTAAGTGAGTTGACTATCTTACTGAAGTTCATACTGTTATCAAGTTGGGGGAGTGGGATACAAAACTAGCAGTCTGTCTCAAAAGCCCATGGTCCAAAAATACACTGCCTAATCTAGAAATACAATCCTCTTTCAAAGTCAGTTGTATGTCCGTATCATGTAATTTTCAAGATCATGTCTAACCCTTGCATTTTATTGCTGAAGCCCCTAAGATCTTAAGATTTTTAAAATTATATCATGCCTTAAAGTGTTTACATTATTTGAGCAGTGGCTATGCACAGAGAAATGTGCATTAACATCAGGCAAGAGTTTGGGTTCTGCTTCTGCCACAGCAGCTAGGTGACTTTGCTAAGCTTTGGTCCCTCCCCCATCTGCAAAATGGAAATGGTCTTCTTTATGGATTTGGGAGGATGGTATAAGCATAGATGCTTCGTACACAGAATTGCTCAACAAATATTAAATTCTCCCTTCTCTCTCAGCCTCAGTGACTTTATCTCTAAAATGGGAATTATATATTTTATATGCTTGAACATTAAATGATATAAGCAAATGTCCCTTTTGGAACCTATAAGACAAAGGGTGCTAGCTTCTCTGTTATTTCTGAGTTTATGAAGGCCCCCAAGGTATGGATAAAGAAGCTAAGAATCTAAACCAAGGATGCAAGAGTCCCATCTAGTGGTGGTTTAAGTAAAATCAATAGACACAGGGATTACACTGTGTAAATAGATCCCTAGACAGCCTTGGGATATTTTACTTTAGTTGTTCATTTCCTGCCTTGAGAAATACTGTGGCTTACAAGGGAAGAAGGAAAGCTTTGAACTGGATTACCCTCCATTTTTCCGTTTTTCCAAGAAAGCCGTCATCTCCTTTCAGAGTGGATCCACACATTTCTGGTCTTGTTAAACCTATCATCTTCATAACTAAACTGCTCTCTTCCTAAAATTCTAAAAAGTTATAATTCAGCTCTTTGCTTAGGCATATTTTGATAGTCTTTTGCTGCCACATGGGTTTAGGAGTGTCATTATGACTTAAGACCAACGTCTTGTAAGAATTACCCATCAATCAATTTATTATATTTGAGCAGTGACTTCTAAGAAACCTAGCATGGTTCACATCTAAGCTCAAACAGTATCAGAAATGATGTAGAAGTTCTGGATGAAAGTAAGATTGGATCTAAATATGGTTGAATACAGCCGGCCAGGAGGACAGCTCGAGATTCCTGCACCACTACTTCATTACCTAAGAAATAAGAATCTATTGTGGTGTCACTGTGAATGTTACAGTAATTGTTTGGGGCAGCAAAATTCATATGTCTGTGTTCCCCCCAAATTCATATGTTGGAATCTAAACCCCAATGTGACGGAGGAGGAACCTCTG
This sequence comes from Suricata suricatta, assembly GCF_006229205.1. NCBI lineage: Eukaryota > Metazoa > Chordata > Mammalia > Carnivora > Herpestidae > Suricata > Suricata suricatta. The sequence continues at coordinate 157,190,727 of NC_043700.1, read as the reverse complement.
GGAGGTGATTTGGTCATAAAGGTGAAGCCCTCATGAATGGGATTAGTGCTCTTATAAGAAGCCAGAAAGCTAACTTTCTCTTTCAGCCAAGTGAAGACACAATGAGAGGTTGACAGTCCACACTTGGGGGGAGGCCCTCCCCAGAACCCCATCTGGATCCCTGACTTCCAACCTCCCAAGCCTTGTGAAATAAATTTCTATTGTCTCTACAAACCACCCAGTCTATGTAGTTTATTGAAGCAGCTTGAACTAAAACAGTAATATTCAGATTTCATGAGTTTAAAAGCAAATAATATATCCAATATGACGGCAATGAGAGAACAGGAGACTGCATAAAACACTATCCGGTATAAACTCTCCATTGTTTTCAAATCCTTTTACTATTACAGCCTTGTAATTGCATTGCCATAAAATGCAGAGTGACTATTCAAATGTTAATAGTGTTGGTGACTTCTTATAGCTCCCCGAGGTGATCTAGCTGAGGAGATAGTGTGTTATTTGTGATGAATAATGCATTATTAAAAAATTTTTATCACAAAAAGTCACCCAAGTGGAAATCATTTCCTTGAAAGATTAGGATATTTGAAAATAGATATCTTTTTTCTGAGAGTTTAAAAACTAAGGGTAAGTATGCACTCAAAATTTTGCTCTAGTGAAACTAAATATTTAATGACCTAAACCGGTATGAACAGTAAAATACTCAGAGTACGAAAGCCATTAGTTTCCATTTTGTTATTGCAAAGCTTAAGGGAAGAAAACAAAAATTATATTTACAAAAAAATTAAAACAAAAAGCCCTCCTTTTGAAACACCTGAGTTTTCTCTCATATATGCTACAAGGGTATCTATCAGCTTTCACAGATGAGTTCAGAGAAAAAGTAAGTTATAGAGAAATGGTTTTATAGACTGCAGTCAAAAGCAGTAGTCAAATTCTTCACCTCGAATTAAACAAAAGTTTCTAATAACTATGGTGATGTTATTTTAAGGAGCTATACCTTTAAAGACCTGGGTTAACCCGGTTAATTTTGCTTTAAAAATCCAGAATATGACACCTGGAAGGACTGAACTTTCAAAAGCCATTTATTGTATTAGATGCTGTACCATAATCAGATTGCATCAACTTTGGGCCAAGGACTAAGTCAAGCAAGGAATGTGAAATACCTTAATAAGCAACTGCTGATACTAACAGTTAACTGGTAAATTGAAATCTGAAGGTTCACCTCAAGTTCTGATCTATGTTTAGTAAGCCTGACTCTCAAACAGAAATTACCCCTGTGTGAAGAAATCACCCAGGATATTTCTGACTTCAGGCTCTAAAAAGAAAAAGGGAAAAGAAGGAAAAAGTCATTTCACAGCATAACAGTGCAGTAGAAAAATATGAAAGCATTGGAATCTGAGAGCTGTGAGGTCAAATTCTTTGTTACTGACCTGCTGTCTGATAAGGAAATAGTAGCTTATATGTCCAGGTTGCAATGTTCTTGTCTGAAAAGGAGGGATAATTACTTTCCTAACTGGAGTTCTGTTTTTTTGTTTTCTTTTCAGAATTAAATAATGAGTAAACCTTAAGTGCCTAAGAGAGTATATGAGGACCAGAAGGTACGCAATAAATGCTATTATATTTTTTCTCATCATTATGATTACATGGATTTCAAGGTAGACAATGGGCTAGGAAAACCTGCTCTCACGATTTGGGTGGTTATAACTCTACTGAAGCGATATTTCTACATCCTGGACAAAATCTACAACTTAACAAAAGCCAGGCAAAACCATAGGATATACTTTTTAATTTTTTTCCCATGCCCTTACTAATAATTCATTCTCATCAATCAAGCTTCACCAGGCCACCTATATTCCCGAAACAGCTTCTACATCTGCCTCTAGACTAGAACTAGCAAGGCTTTCTAATTTTCCTTGCCATGGTTTATTAATGTACTTTGCCTCAGTCACTTTCCTAATTGGCAGTGGCTGACTGGGATGAGTCTCTGACAGCGGGAAGGCGGGCGGTTGGTGGGCTGGCAGCTTGCTGATTAGCATGTGCTGCCTTGTGCCAAAGTCAATTCTGGGATGCCAGGTGTGCCTCCTGTTAGCTCTCCGCAGCCCAAGCCTTGTGGAAGATGGGGATCTGGGATGCGTTTTGCAGAGACTGCTTCTGCCCGGAGCAGGCTTTCCTTTCGTTGGTTTCAATTCCCGTTACCACCCAGGCATTCTACTCCCTCGGCCACCTTCTCGCTACTTTCCATTTAAAACCATCTACATCTCCTTCCAAGGCTGCCCCAAGTGACTTTCTGATTTTCTCTTTCTTTTCCTTAATTAATTTTTTCAGCTTTATTAAAGCATCCATTAACAAAATTGTAACATACTTTAAAGTGTACCATGTGATGAACTGCTATACATTGTGAAATCCCCACCATAGTTAATTAATAGACTCATCACCTCACATATTTACCTTTTCCCCCTTTTGGGGGGAAAACGTTGGAGTTCTCATCTCTTAGCAAATTTCAACACAATATAGTATTATCAACCACAGTTATCATGTTATACATTAGATCTTCACCCCTTATTCATCTTATAACTGACAGTTTATGCCCGTTTACCAGCCTTTTCCTATTTCCCTCACCCTACAGCCCCTGCCAGCCACCACTCTACCCTGTTTCTGTGAGTTCAACTTTCTCTCTCTTTGCTTTTGATTGTCCAGCTCTTATGGAATGTTCTTTCCTATCCCTTCATGTCTTCATCATAGGCTGCTAATCCTTATGTCCATAGGAACTAGGCAGGGAATATACACAGGGGCGGTGGGCAACAGCGAGTAGTGGGCAGTGGGGGTTGTGGCTGACCAGAGACTGCGCGTCTGAAGGGGCTGCTGCTACTCACCTCCGGTTCAGTGTTGCCAGGCAAGAATGGGACTTCCTGTTTCACCAAATTTTCTAATTCTTTACACTCACCCTTCTTTAAGCAACGAAAATGACTAGCATCTATACATATAAATGTGTGCCCACCATTATATATACATATATTAAGTAATAAAAGATATAGTATATGTAAAATCTGCCTATCTATTTATCCATCTATCTACCATCTTTTACGTCCTATGTCTTATGTAACTCTATGGTATTCAGCAGCTGGTTCAGATAAAGTGAAAGAAATGGTCTTGTATATGAATATGAGAAGTTGTTGAAATCTTGTACAACTGGAGATTATAAGCTTTGACTAAAGGAATTTGAATTCAAGAAAGGAACACACAAACACCACCTGGACTCACAGCACATTCTACAGTACCCTTGGTTCTCAGGAAATACCCAAAGTTGCTCTTTGTTAAATACATAAAGCAACAAAAGTATATGTTTACATGAAGACTTAAGAAATTGTGTGCACATACTGGTTCATGGATCCTCCCAGCGATGAGGGAGACGGCACACATTTAACACCCATTTACGGTGGAGAAAATCATGTTTGGAGAGGCTACACCCTTGCTTAATCTAGAAGCAGAGACAGGACCTGACAGGAGACAGACTAAGCTCTCTTTGTTCCTGGTGCAGTATTTTTTTCAAACATGTAGTAAAAACTCAATACTGTTAGCTGCTTTATAATTAAAGAAAAAAATCTATATTCATTACTTCAGACCACAATTCTCTATTGAACAATCACCTCACAATTAAGGAACTTTCTGCCTGACAGATGACTGGTCTCCCAAAGTTTTAGTGGAATGTTCTTCTTATGTACCAATTTTATGACCACCTATAGTATGTAGCTCTTGTGAGCACAGAGCCCATTTTGTGTATAGCTTTTTAGAACGAAATGAAGAAGTAGGTTTTCCCCTCACCAATTCCACTGTAAACAAGATGTTTCTGATATTAAATAACTTGCTGGACACGCTGCTGAAGGAATGCCCCAGAGTAGGACTAAATGTTGAGAGAATGAGGGAAACAGGATAAAGGGAAGGTACGAATGGGGAAGGGAGGAAGAAGACTAGAGACAATATTGATAAAACTATGAAGAAAACAGGTATATTGATAACTCAAAATGACAATCTTATAATTAGCTGTTTAACATTTGGCTTCATCATATATAGTGTATGTTTAATAAAGAGTTTTAACTTAACCCAAAGAGAGGGCCTGTGCCCTCAGCTTCTGGGAGGAAATCTCTAGGCCTTGGAAGAACTCACCTGAGAGGAGTGGCTTTGTTTGCCTGGGGACTACGGGCCATCCAGCCAGCAAGGACTGGATTGAAGGCAGCAGGTTGTTGGTTTTTTTGTTTGTTTGTTTGCTTAATGTTCATTTACTTATTTGGGGGTGGAAGAGGAGAGAGAGAGGTGAGTGAAAGAGAGAGAGAGAGAGAGAGAGGCTCCATGCTGTCAGCACAGAGCCTGATGGGGTGCTTGAACTCATAAACCATGAGATCATGACCTGAGCCCAAATCAAGAGGCAGACACTTAACCAAATGAACCACCCAGGCACCCCAGGGTGGCATTTTGTTTTGTTTTGTTTTGTTTTGTTGTTGTTTGCTTGTTTGGTTTGTTATCATACCACATTAGCTTGTCCTTCTAAGCAACTGGAAGCTGGGATCAGCCACTAGACCAGTCAACCATACCCATGTGACAGAGCCCCAGCAAAGACACTGGACAGTAAGGTGTAGGTGAGCCTTCCTAATGGGCAAAATTCTGTATGTATGTATGGTCACATATCAATCCCGGGAAAGCAGTGCTGTCCATGGCTCCAAGTGGAAAGGACAATAGGAGCTCTGCATCTGAACTTTGCCCAGACTCTATGCGCTTCTTCCCCTGGCTGATTTTAGTTTGTACCTTTGCCCTGTAATAAACCATAACCATGCATATGACAGCGTTCAGTGTATTTTGTAAGTTCTAGTGGGTTATCAAACCTTAGGCTAGTCTTGGAAACCAGCTAATATTATAGTTAGTGTCAGAGTGATTGCAGCCCTCTGCATTGTATTCCTTCCAAACACAATTAGCTGACCAATTGCAATGGATAATTTTTATTGTTTTCCCAATAGCCATTCAGCCTTCCTTTGGAAGTAGCCCACTGACTTTAAAGAATTAAGAAACTACCTTTTAGTTTATATTATTTTAGTTTTGCCTACCTCTTCTTGAATTCACAAGTGTATGTGCTTTCCAGCATACCTATATCTATGATCTATCTATTTAAAATCAGTTTGCATTTACTTATTGTTTCAGTTCAACTTATTTTCTACCCATTTAGAAAGAGGCAAAAATAACTGCACTCCTGAAATTTAAATTCTAGAGGGGGAGATAAATTATATAAAAAGCATTTCCCCCCCCCAAAAAACATTTTTCTATAACATACCAAAAGATGATATGTGCATGGAAAAAAAAATGGAGTGGGCTGGAGGAACAGAAACAGTATTGGGAAGTAGTTTACAAGGTTAAGTGAATGACTGGCACGTTCGTGGAATAAGGAAGAGCCCAGTGTGGATGTCAGCAAGAGGGTAAGAGATAGGAAAGGTAGCAGAGGAAGAGCTTGGAGGCAGAGGGAGTTCATACTGCATTAAGACTTACTGACTTCTGAAGGGCCTTTCATTTTTACTCTGAGTACACTGCTGAGCCAATGGGTACTGATATGACATGATCTGACTTACGTTTTGAAAGTATCCCTCTGGCTACTATGCTGGGAGCAAAGTCCCACAAGAGTGGAAGCAAGACACAATAAAAAGTCTAGTGCAATGTTATGGATTCAATATTTACATTCTTCCAAAATTCGTATGCTGAAGCCTCAATGCTTAGTGTGGCTGTATTTAGAGATGGAATCTCTAAGGTTAATTGAGGTCCTAAGGATGGGGTTCTGATTCAATAGGATTCAATAGTGTCCTCCTTGTCTTTCTCTCCTGCCCCACAAACCCATGTGAAGGCCAGGTGTGGACATACGAGAAGGTAGCCATCTGTGAGTCAGGAAGAAAGCTCTCACCAGAAATCAACCCGGCTGGGCCTTGATCATGAATATTTAGTCTCTAGAATAATAAGAAAATAAATCTCTGTTGTTTAGCCTCCCAGTCTGTGGCATTATGTTGTGGCATCCCAAGCAGACTAAGACATTCAGTGATCAAGGAGAGAAATGATGGTGGTTCAGTCTAGGGTATAAGCAAGGTTACAGGTTTTAAGAAGAGGAATGAATGCTCAGTTTTGTGCATAGTGAGTTTGAGATGTATACTGGAAATCCAAGTGGAGATGTAAATAAAACTGCTGAAGAGAGGAGGTCAGGACAGAAGATATAAATTTAGTAATTATCCCATGAAAATTGTAGCATGCCATGATAAAGGATGAGGTCTCCCAAAGTAGAAAATATAGAGAAGGGAATAGCTAAATATTGAGCCCTGGAGCCCTCTGATATCTAAGTGGTCTGGGAAAGAGTACAGAGTAAAGGAGACTCAGAAGGCATGAAAAGTAAGGGACATCTCAAGACCATGTGGGTATCTTGGAAACCAAATGAAGAAATTCTTTCCAACAAATGCCTTCTCATTTAGTGGGGAGAAAGTTCCCTTTCAAAGGCTGCTGTTAGATGAAGTAAATTGATCTGAGTATTGGCCAGTGGATTTAGAAATGATGAGGATTTTTACAGTAGTTTTGGTGGAACAACAGAGACAAAAACTTGAGTCGAGGGGGTCTGAGAGATCATGAAAGAAAAAAATTGAGGACATCAAATAACATAACTTTTCCAAATAAAACTACTGAAAAGGAGAGAAATGAAATGAGGTAACAGACGGGGGTTAGAGTAATGGGAATTTGGTTTGAGAATGAGGTGAATAACACCGTATTTGTATTTCTGTTGAGATGATAAAGGATCACAGACCCTGCTGCTGTTAGCGAGAATGGGGAGGTATTGCTGGAATAACGTCCTTGAAGCAGCTGAGAAGGGATGAGTTCTAGTGCACAGGTGAAAGGGTGAGCATTATACAGAAACATAGTCCAGCAGAGTTTGTGGGTGTAGGCATGTCCTTGAATAGATGAGGCTGTGGGATTCTAGACAGGTTCTTTCCAATTGGTTCAGTTTTCTCAGTGAAGTAGAAATCAAGGTCATCATCACAGAGCTAAGTGAGATATAAATGTGATACAAAGAGCAGTGGGAAGATGTGTGAGGAATTACCTCCTTCTAATAGCCCACGATTCTTCGTTCCTGTGGGAACTACTCCTTCTCTCTTTGCATAGTGGATCTGACAATACCCAGGGGCTCAAGGGGTGGCCTGTGACCCAAGTCTTGCTAATGATTGCTTGCCTGACCATGATAATGCATCAGAGCAAGAATATGAGCTGTGTTAGACCAGTGAGACTCAGTTATAGGACTCTGAAATGGAATGCATATCTAAGATGCGTTTCTTGTCTACACCTATACAAGCTCATGGTTAATTATGAATGAAGCTAACTAAGGGGTATACGCCAGCCTGACTTGTGTTTCATGTCACTGTAATTAAAAGAGCCTTGACTAAAACTGAACACACACTAGCATATTACACTTAAGTAAAAGAATATGAAAGATTATGAAATTCCCTTCAGACAAACCAAACACTGATGATATGATGTCAGAGAAGCTGGATTCCTGCCCAGATCTGTCTTCCCCAGAGGTTTAAAGAGTTCATAACTCTTGAAATATGCCACTTGGGAAGTGATTACTGCTACTAAAACTAAAGCAAGATCTGAACATCCTTTATGTATATCCTAATAAGAAGGAGAGAATTAAGTAGTAGATAATAAATAGTAACAATAATTCAAATAATTACATATCACTTACTATGTGCCAGAATTGTTCTAGGTGTTCCATGTGTGGATGAGTGTGTGGATGTGTGTGTTTATTCTCTAACCTATGTTATGAGGGAGATATTATAATCCCAGTTTTACAGAGGGGTGAAACTAAAATGCAAAGAAGTTTAAAAAAATAAACTTGCCAGAAGTGACTTAAATTGATAGTAGCAGAACCAGATTTTGAACCAAGATACTACGGTTCCAGAATACATGCTCTTAATAATTTTATGGGCTTTGTAGCAAACAACTATTTTTTTCTTATGGTAGCAGAAACTACTAGCTACCAGTCCAATATTTAGTTCGAATATAATATTTGAACACTGAATTAATTCCACATGGCAATTTCTCAGACTCTCAGTTATGAGACCAAGTTGGGCTGATGATATATAAATAGAGATTATTGGGAGGGAGGTCTGGGAAACCTTAGTATGAGGTCTTTTGCCCTTTTTGCTTATTTCTTCCTGTTTCCTGGATATGAATGGGATGGCTATACCTTTATGGCCCACGAAGCAAAACTCCATGCTAAGGATATCAAAGAAGGAAGATAGAAAGAAACTGAGTCCTTGATGCCCACAGTGTGGCCATACTAGTTTTGGACCATCTACTCGTGGATTTTTATATGGAAAGAAAATCCCTCATCTATTCAGCCACTATAGTTTGGATTCCCTGGTATATGCAGTCAAACTGAATCATGGAAATCTATAGAACTAAAAAAAAATATGAGCAATCCAAAAATATCCCTTTTGGAACTTTAATTATTCCCTAATTCATCATATAAGACAAGCAGCTAAAGCCCTGGTATATGCCATGAATGATGCACGAAATAGAAAGCATTTGATCTCCCTGTACTCTTTTACCTGACAAACTTATACCTTAACAGATGTTTGTTATTGGATTTTTAGTTTTTAATAGATAAAACCCTCTATTCCATGCTGAATATAATATTAAGACAAAAATACCAATACTATTTCTTATATATAATCTTACTCACATATTCATATGCTTGTATGTAAACTTTTATATAAACTTAGTCATATATGCATAAACTTATCAATAAATCTGAAAAATGGTTTGAATTCAAATATAAAGATAATAATTGACAAATTTGTTATGAGTATTTCTCATTTATATAAAGTTCTGAAGGATGTTAAGCAACTAAAAGGAACAGGGCCACAACTTCACAGAATAAAGAAATGTACAGATATGTTTATACAAACACATATGAGGTTGGTATAGTGCAAATGCACTATCTACTCACAGGAGCTTTGAAAGTACAAAGCCTGAGTTATAAGGTTAAAAGTACCCAAGTGCTTTCTTATTCTATTGGCAACAGAGGGCAGTTACCTCATCATGAAGGGAGCTGTGTTTGATTTTTATTCAGGTGCTTCCCCAAACATCTAGAACCGTGCTGATAAATAGATGCTCAATAAGTATTTTGTTGGTGTTGAATGAATTTGCCATGAACACTCAGAGAACATCAAAGAAGGCTTTTATCATTGCAAGAAACAAGGGCAGCCCCTTTGAAAAAACATATCTGAAAAATATCAAGCTGGCTCTACAGCCACAAAATAAATGCAAAAGACAAAAAACTGAATCGATAAAGTCCAATATAATGGAACAAAGTTTCTAATACCAAGGGGTACGTATTGTAATTTCTTCTCCTATGCCTACCATTTTATTTGTTCTGTTTTAATTTTTTAATGTTTATTTATTTTTGAAAGGGGAGCACGTGAGTGGGGGAGGGGCAGAAAGAGAGGGAGATACAGATCCAAGGCAGGCTCCCTCCAGGTTCTGTTCTTATTCTATTCATAGCATGAAGCCAGATCTCAAAGGTTGAAAAATTTGACATCTGTCTCTCAGGGCATATTAATTTCTTAACTGTAATAGTTTTTAACCTGAGTGGGTTATCCGTCACAGAAAGCCTTACAAGCATGAGGAGGGCAGATGATTTAATGATCTCTCACTAGCTTGTAAATTCAGAGAGAGAAATTTGAAGAGGTTAGAAATTTGGCTCAGGTAACTGCTCTGTATCAGTCAGATGATGATGTTCAGATACAGAAAGAGGCAGAAAACAGTGAAAGATGGCAAGAAGGGGCGGAGTAGGATGGCTGGGCAGCTTTCAAGTTCCACCAAGGCAAGACATACGATTTTTGTTTATCTTTTACTTGTGCACACACACGTAACGCATACACTCACACAGAATTATATTTATTACAAAACTCTACACAGAATAAGTTGCAGAGATAATACTAAAAATGTGTTTACTACCTAACGGTTTTAATTTATATGAACATCTGACTTTTGGATGGATCCCTATATCTGTATTGTAAATAATTCACATAAAACGTATATGTCCCAATATAGCCTGGATTCTTCATTTAAACATGTTATCTTTTATAATCAATCTTTAAAAGCTTTTGTACTTTTGTTACAGTCCAACCTAGCAGCCTTGACACTAACACATTCCATTGATTCAAAGTTAAATATTTATTCATCTCTATATCTCTCCTATATATTTAGAGTCCTATTGGCCTCTTTAACATACACATCTATGTGATTTATGCTATGAAATCTGTCTTTCTTTGCCTCAATTTATTTTCCTCACAACCTGTATTAAACAGATACTTTATCATTTCATTGTATCTGACTTGTTATATATTTATGTTTAAATTTAGATCTTTGTGGAATTCGGTAATAATTATGTAATTTTTTTCCAAAAAGGTTGTTTTCTGTATTATTTGTGTTCTGAAAATTGTGGACCTTTATGGTTTAAACCATCTGAATGGCAGTTTTCTCTTACTTTTTGCCACATCATTTTTTTCTGTTTTTGACTCAAAAATTTGCAATTTTTGAAATAGGTATCTGAGAAGATACTTCCGAGTCTAAATCCTGGGAAATCTTTGATGTACTCATTTCTTGCTTTTTTTTTCAATCCGTGACTTTTAAAAATTATTTTATTGAGGAGAAATTCACACATATATATAAGAACATTTTAAAGTATACAATTCAGTAGCATTTATGCATTCACAATGTTCTGCCAACCACCACCTCTCTCTAGTTTCAAGCCTTTTCATTATCCTAGAAGAACATCCTGCTCCTATTAAGGAATAACTCCCTGTTTCCCCGTTTATCCTGTCTCCATCTATTGGCAACCGCTAAATGCTGTTCATCTCTATGGATTTGCCTATTTTGGATAATTCTTATGAAAGGAATCATACAATGACTTTTTGTGGCCACCTTCTTTCACTTAGCATGATGTTTTTGAAGTTTATCCATGTGGTAGCATGCTATCAGCATTTAGTTGCTTTTATGGGTGAATAATATCCCATTGTAAGTACAAAGCACATTTTGGCTATCCACTCATCGACTGGAGGAAATCTGGGTTGTTTCTACCCTTTGATTAGTACAAACGATGGTGCTAGAAACATCTGTGTACAAATTTCCATGGGAACACATGTTTTCACTAATCTGAGGTTTACACCTCAAGGAGGAACCCTGGGTCAAATGAGAAAAATTCTATGTTGAACTTTTTCAGGAAGTGCCAAACTGCTGTCCACTGAGTTTGCATCATTTTACATTCCCACTACTAATATATAAGGGTTTCTATTTCTCCACAACATCACCAACACTTATTTCTTGTGTTTTTGGTTTGTTCTGTTTTATATTATTATTATTATTATTATTATTATTATTATTAATTATTATTATTATTATTTCCATCCCAATGTATGTGAAATGTAATTTACTGTGGTTTTGACTTGTGTGTCTTTAATGTCGAATGTTGTTTCACAGCATTTCCTACTGTTTGCCATTGGCATACTTTTTTAGAAGAAAAGCCTATTCAAGTTCTTAGCCCATTTTTTTAAATATGTTGTTTTTTTTTTTTAATTTTTGAGTTTTAAGAGTCCTTTCTTCATTCAGGATATTAAATCCTTTTCAGATATACATTTTGAAAATATTTTCTCACACATGTAAGTTGTCTTTTCATATTCTTGATAATATTCTTTGAGGCACAAAAGTTTTCAAATTTAGCAAAATTTACTTTTATTTTTTCTTTGTCACTCATGCTTCTGGTGTCAAATCTAAGAATCCATTGCTAGGTCTAGGTCATAAAGATTTATCATATGTTTTCTAATAGCTTTATGGTTTTAGATTTTATATTAAAATTTTCTATCCATTTGAGTTTATTGCTCTATCTGGAGTGAGATAGGAGTCCAATTTCATTTCTTTGTACGTGGTGATCTTCTACCTGCTGGTATCCTTGCTGAAAGTCCCTCCAATGGTCTTAATACACTCAATTCACCATGTTTGAGTGTGTTTCCATCTTGATTTTATTCTATTGATCTATATGTCTATCCTTATGCTACCACCACACTGTTTTGATTAATGCAGCTTTCTTTGTACTATTTTGAAACTGGAAAATGTGAAGTCACTAAATTTGTTTTTCTTTTTCAAAACTATTTTGGTTACTTGGAGACTCTTGTAATTCCATACGAATTAGAGGATTGGCTTTTGCCATTTCTGTAAAAGAAGGCCACTGGACTGTTGACAGGTATTGAGTTGAATTTATACACCACTTTGGGGATTATTCCCAATTTAACAGTATTGTCTTCTAATCTATGAACATAGGAGGTCTTTCTATTTAATTAGGTATTCTTTAATTTCTCTCAGCGAAGTTTTGTAGTTTTCAGTGGACAAGTCTTTGACCTACTGGATAAATATATTCCAGGTATTTTATTCATTTGGATGTCACTGTAAATAGAATCATTTTCTTAAATTTCCTTTTGAATTATTCATTGCTAGTACTGAAAATCAAACTGATTTTTGTGCACTGATAAGAATAGCTAATGTTATATTGCATATTAAGTGTCAGCCATTGTTCTAAAAGCTTTACATGCCTTCAAAATACTACAAGGGGTTGCAGTAGTTTATAAGATGGAGATACCTTGTTCTAGCCTGGGTTACAATGCCCCTGTCATTAGGCCTCAAACAATACTTCTGTCTCTATGTATCTACACTAACGCTGAAGCAGTTCACTCACCAAATACCCTCTGTGCTTTCATCCCTTGATGTTACTACAGTTTATCCTCTCAGGTAGGATTCTTGCCCACTCTCATCTGTGGGAAACTCCCACTCATCCTTCAAGACTTAGCTCAAATATAAACTAAACTACCTAAGCAGTTCTTTTGGAGAGGGTCTTTGCTGATCTCTTGTAATAACAACTTTTATATACCTCTTTTATAATGCTCTTATCTTGCATTGCTATCATCTCTTCTGCTTTTTCTGCTGCCCTCTGCTATACTGAACTAGTTGAATACAGGGACTGTATTTTATATGTATTTGAGCTCTAAAGCCTTGTACTATATCCAACAGAGTGTATTCTCAATAAAACGGTAAATGAATGAGGGGGACAAACACACAAAGTTAATCTACTTTGCACAAAATGTGCTCAGCCTATTCAATTCATCCAAAAAGCAGTAATTCCCCTGCATGGTTAAAATCAAGAAAATTAACTTTGTTATTAAACGCACTAGCAGTAGTGAATGAGGGGTCTCCTCCTCTTTCTCTTCTTCCCTTTCTCTCTCTAACATGAAATACAAAGATCATCTCTGTCCATCTAAACAGAGAACAAAGTAGATATAAACATAGAAAGCCCAGAAATATGGCATTGTTATATTCCAACTAAAAGCCTCTAAGAATATTCTCTTTATGCTGACATGGAAACAAATAATGAAAAGAAGAGCAAAACAGAAAGAAGACTGAATACATCTCCAGAAAATATGAGTCGTGTTTATATCTCTTATTAACAGGGTGGTGCTGACTCTGTATTTAACTCTCTGAGCCTCAGCTTCCTCATCTCTAAGAAGGAGCCATATGCCCAGCCCCACACGCCACAAATTACTGTGAGTGTCAAGAGAGAGAATGCTTTTGAACGTATGCTACAAAACATAATGTGCTGTACAAGAAAGTGTGTAGTTATTCACTCACCGAACACTGTTCTTGCAGGCACAGATTCTCTGTTAAGCCAGAATGACACTTGGGAGAGAATGACAGTCATGATGCAAGGCAGATATGTCTGAATCACAAAATACCCAATTTTTCTTTTCAAGTGGAAATGAGCTGTCATTACGGTATATTCACCTAGAAGAAAAATTTAAAGAGCTTAAGGAACTGTAATAGTCAATAGTTTGAACATTTTGGAAATGGAACAGATTTGAAAAGGAACAGTCCCTGATTTAAAAAAAAAAAAGAATTTATCACATATACGACATAAAAAGTATAAACCTTTAACTGACTCTAGCATAGCAAAGATTTTTAAAAGAGAATTTTAATATTACCAAGAAACTTGCACTACATGTCTAAGGTATGACATTTATCTTACTCTCCAGGTCATGCTTCTTGACCAAGGGAATACAAGATTCACAAATGCTCTCTGATCACGAATTATCTTACTTGCTCAGGTCTCTCATCCCCACTGGTACCAATTTCCAGTCTCCGCTTTGATTGTTCTAACTCTCTGGCTTTTTAAAGGGTCAATCTCTGGTCACATCTCCAAGACCGACCCAGTCTTTTGGCCCTGTCATCCATTCTGATTGTCTCAGTGTTGTGTGGATACTCTAAATCACTGTCATTATTTTTATCCAGTCCTGAGACCTACCTTCCTTTCTGCTCTCTGAGGTTACATCTGCCAGATATAAAATCATTAGTTAAACATAGCTACTTTTCTTAGATGAGTGTGGTACTTAGAAAAGCATCAGCGTTCCCATGAAGGCCAGTAGTAATTATCCATTAATCAAGAGTTGAATAGTCATAAATTATCCAAAATAGGAGGAAAAGAATTGGAAATTTAGGGAAATTGTAACCCTCTTTGAAGGTAATATTGGCTTGTCTGAAAAGACACATGCTTTTTGAATTGGAAGTATATTTTAGACCAGTCTTTCTCAAACTTTATGCACAACTCCTTGGAATCTTGTTAAAATCCAGATCTGGACTTAGTAAGAGGTCAGGTCTGAGATTGTAAATATCTAAAAAGCTCCTACAGTCTGTGCTGCTAGTTCTTGGGCCCGAGGAGCAAAAGTTTTTAAGCAAGCTAACATATTTCCAATGACTTCAACCCATCCATTTTATTATAAGCTTGCTTTTTTGGGGGGTGGGTAAGGTGCCTGTGCCTGGGTGGCCCAGTCAGTTAAGCATCTGACTTTGGCTCAGGTCATTATCTCACAGTTTGTGAGTTCGAGCCCCACATCAGGCTCTGTGCTGACAGCTCAGAGCCTGGAGCCTGTATGGATTCTGTGTCTCCCTCTCTCACTACCCCTTCCCCACTCATGCTTTATCTCTCTCAGTCTCAAAAATAAAGAAACAATAAAAATTTTAAAAAGTAAGCTGCTTCTTTTTAGGCTCATTGTACTGACCTGTACTGGATTTAATTGTCTCCTTCCCGATTGACTGGCCCAGCAGATCGTACTGATTTAATCTGGAGCCATCAGGAGCAACTTGTACTGAATCAGATGCATTGTAAGTCCAGATATAAGTGACCTCTGAGGTTGTATATGCATCTGTAGAAAATTAAAAAAGAAAATTAAGCACTATAGTAAGAACCATTTACAAAGCGCAGCATCAAAGGTTATATATTGCACAGAATCACTACTTATTATAAAACTTGATATTTATAGATAATATTTTGTAGGGCAAAAATTGTCTTTGAAATTTACAACTTTCACTATGAAGAATGGGAAGCAGATCAAGAAAGAAAATCATGACCACAGGGTATTTTCATTGCAACCACTTTGAGACGTGAAGAGTAAATTTCTCTTCGGAGCTTGCAAAAATCACTGAGCCCTGAGATGGTTAAAATATCTTCCACAATTCCAAGGTAGAAGACAAAGCCATTGTAGTAAACAGCTTATAAATACTCAGAGCCCATTTAAATGGCTTCTTTGGAAATATCAATAGCCATCACTTATGAAATAACATTTATAATTCAAAATGATAACACTCTCTGGACATAAAAGTAACTTACTACTATATGAGAATACTGATGAGTTGCATTGTATTTATTTTAAGGACTGTTTTTGTAGTTAGTGTTGTAAGTTTGTCTTGATAACCTTCCCCTGGTTAAGAACTAAATGACTTTGTTCTCATGAAACAATTCATTTCATTAAAGAATGAATACAGGTTATTGCAGAACATGTAAAATAAATCAAAATGCCATAATTTCATCAAGATATATGTATTCCTTAAAACATGTTCATTTTAAAATAAATGCACACAGATATCACTGAACTATACTTTCATTGCATCCCAGTTAAGTTACAGACTGGCAATAGACAAAATATATACAGACCAGGTATAACCTTCTGATTTATTTGGCCAGAGATGCAGAACTTAGCAGAAACTAGATGATTCTAGTGCTGGAGGGTAGGCAGCATATCCTGTCTTAGCCTTTCTCTTGCCCTGGCATTTCTCCTGGGGCTGTCTGACCTCCCCATGAAGACAGTCTCTCCAGCAGTTGAATTAACAGACAATTCTTGCTATCCTACTGACCTTTTGAAGAACTTCTAAGTCTATTTGGTCATGGGAATGTTTTAGAAGCATTAGTTACTCCTGATTCTTGAGCAAAACTCAGCATCACACTTCTGTTCTCTACTGAAAAAGAGAAAGGACTAGCTGTTTCCAGCAATATCCCTTGCCTAGCTCTCTGGGACTCTGGAAAGTTCATTTACCTGCCACCTACACATTTTCTAGTTTGATAACATTGTTCTGGGATGGCCCTGCTACTTACCTTGATCCAAGGTCTGAGATCACCAAAAAATTCACACTAAAGCATCAGTAACAATAAAGTGAATGTTTATGAGTTTGTGTCTTATTGTCTGTGTGGTCTTTTAATAAATAGCATACTACAATTTTGCTAGGTTTTTGAGTGGTACTACTAAATACTCATCTCAGGGAAATACTGTTTTCATTGTATACAAATTCACCTATATGCATAATTGTATTATATTCCATGAAACAATACTTGAAATAGGATTCTACAAATATGTATATGTCTGTATATCTTAAATGTGTGTGTACATATTTAATAGCAGATATGTTCCTATAGTTAGCATATGAATTCTAGTTACTCTAAAGTCTACATCTGTATTAATTTCAATTAGTTAATCACTGATGTTTCTGCTTTTATGATTAAATAAGTGACGTTAATAATGTGGATAACTAGCAATCCATTTGCAGATCATCAAGTGGCTTGTTTTGTTTTCCCCATGAATACACATCAGTAGTTGTGAATACTAATAAATTATGACGTTTTCTTAAGTGCAATGATTCTACTTTTGAATTTTGATGTGTCACATTTAAACATCAATAAGAGAAAATAAAAGCCTACATATACAGTGACACTTTTAAGAAACCAGTGAGACACTGAAGGTAGGGACTCTTATCTTGTTCGTATCTACACCACTTGCATCTGGCACAGAGCCTGTTACCCAGAAAAATTCTTGGTTCATTCTTGCTAGATTAATCAATAAACTCATAATATTTTAATTATGTTATTTCCTTTTATGGAAGACGGAAATCTGCATAGGAGCGCAAGAATATGTTAAAGAAAGTGACTTGAGTCTTCCCATGTCTTTTTTGAAAAAGCAATGATAGTATTTCATTAGTCAGACAGGAATATATTTTTTAGATTTTGAGACCAGTGTGAGAGAAGATAGAGCAGAAAGTTATGAGATAGACCAGAAAGGCATTCCTGACCCACCAAGACACATGCAAGCCAGGAAAACACTGCAGTGTTTTTTAGTAAAGTGTAAAAGGAGAGAAAGATAGCTTGTTTAACAAATTTTACTATAAATTCTATCCCTAAATTAGATTTTCATTAAATAATTACATTTAATTCTGTTAAAAAAAACATTTTTGAGTCCTAATCTGCATTAAACATCAAATGCATATTGACTTGATTCTATTTGATAACCAAAAAAAATCCCCAAATTATTTTAAATTATTAACTTTTATCCTAGAAGATGATTTACAATTTCTTTTGGACTAATGCATAGAATATATCCAGACTTGCATTGGGGAACTTTTAAACAGCAAGATAATATATAAAGATGTAAGGCAATAGAAGGAAAGCAAAACAAAAATGAATTCAAAATTATAAATTTATACAAAAGATGCTTCTTTACCTTGAAGACAACAATAAATTTCCATAAATTCTATCACTTTGGGGGAGACAAGAAAATTTGTGAGCAAGAGCAGAATAAACAAATGTCTGCTTCCATCAAAATCTGTTGTGCCAACATTTTAAGGTTTGGGTTGGCTTTTCATACCATGCTTAATGTCCATACTTTTAACACTTAGGGATCAGGCACCTACTGTTGGCAAGGATCAATAAAAGAATATACAAATCAAATTGTTCATTCAATGTGTCAGAAAACACACATGAGGAAAATGAAACAAAAAGTAATTACTTAGAGAATGCATAACAATAAATTTTGTGTGTTGTTTGTATCATTTCGAGATACAGAAAGCTGTGTTCTCAAGCATGGAATATTTCACTACTACTTCACCATAAGGGATGTTTAAATTTCATTTAAAATATTTTTAAGCATACTTATTTCATATTCAAAATGGAGACATCACACAATTTATATTTGGTGCCTTAATGGCACTGACTTGTCCAGTGAAAAATTCCTTCCCTTCTTATGCTGTTGCTGCATTTTGAATAAATCCTTTCCTTGGTATCAAGGCTTTTCAATTTTCTCTTTAATGCCATTTATGTAATGCAAAT
Source organism: Suricata suricatta (assembly GCF_006229205.1). Taxonomy (NCBI): domain Eukaryota; kingdom Metazoa; phylum Chordata; class Mammalia; order Carnivora; family Herpestidae; genus Suricata; species Suricata suricatta. Next base: position 157,172,180 of record NC_043700.1, on the reverse strand, counting down.
AAGGTTTTCTCTGCTGCATCTGCTGTAGTTTTTTCAGCATCGTGTTTATGTTGTATAACATGATTGACTATCTTAAATAATTTTGGAAAAAATGCCAGTATTGAAGTGATGGTTTCCATGACAATAAAAGAAGGCTTTGTAGTTAAACAAAGAAGAGAATCTCAGAGAAAACTGAGAGCTGACACCTTTCGTAGGAATTAACAGAACACAAAAGATTGAACTTCTCATTCCACAAAACTGTGGTCATCAAAATGATTAAAGGAGTTTGCATTCACATTAGCTTTCATTCCTCCCTTTCTTTCACTTGATACAGTCTGTAAGGTAAAGGCACCTGTTCAGTCATACATCTTTTTAACCAGGTGAGGGAACTTCATTTCTATTCAAAGGAATGAAAAATCAAAAGATGCCCTGAATGGACAAAGATAGGAATACCTGAAAAAGCAAGGTTTCTGAAAAAGTTAGGTAATGGGACAGGCTACCACAAGAGAGAAGCTGTGTTAGCCTTATCCATGAATTTATCTCGAACTTGCCCGAGAACCAGGCCCTGCTTAGTGGCCCGTGGGAGATGATTTGACCTCCCCTCTTTTCAATTATTCCAGAAGAGTGAATGCTTCTGCTTGACGTACAAGATATAACCTCAGTGACCTAGACAATGGTCAAATGTACAGAGCCTTTTCTGAAATATTTTATGTACACAGAAGGCCTGCAAAGAGCAATCCAGCTATATCATCTCCTTCAAACTTATTTTAGGAAATTAAAAAACACTTCTATTCAGTTGAAAAGTAGGAAGATAACTGCACAGATACAGTTTCTGTGCCTGCCATTTGCAACAGGCTGGTTACAACTTTAATAAACCATAGAATCTATCCTTTACAATTCATTCTTAGTTACCAAAAAAAAGGTATTTTGCATTTTTAATGTGCTAACATTTGGGAAAGAAGGTAAATGGCATGGTCTAGACCTCCACAAGGAGCTTCTAGACTACCTTTACCCATGTGTCAAAACACATGATGTTCTTTATCAGCAGGAAAGCAAGTGATAATTTTAAAAACCATGATTCAAATATAATGATATTCGAGAGTGCAATAGGACTAGCCAATTAGTTTCTTGAGGGAAATCAGCAAGTCTTTTGCTTCTATATCTTTTTGGGTAAATATTAAGCATTCCACAATTCTAAAGAAACTCCACGGTTAAGCATCACTGCGAGCTCTCCTTGATTATATAGACCCAAAATATGTACCTTGATCCCCATACTTACAGCTGCCAAATTTCAGAGGACATGAATGAGCATCCATAGGAAAATCCTCCAAGTGCATTGGACATTCAGCTTGAACCGTAAGCCTAAAAGTGAAAATTTCACTCTTTGTTTAAGTACATTGGCAAGTCAAGACAAATCACTCCTTACTGCTGGGAACAGCATCAGTGATGAGGTGGAATCTTCATTACAGCATTATATTAGGCTAATTAACTTTTAAATGCTTTTGTTCTTTCACATTTGGGTGATCTTTTAGAAGACATTAACACATACAAAATCTTAGCTCAAATAACAATATTTATTTACAAATATTCTTAACCAATTTGTACTCTGTGATTTGTTAAGAAGTAAATAAGTTACATATGCATTTTTGAAGGGCTATTTGCACAAGAGCATTCACTAATAACATTTGAAATCCTAGAGGGAAAAAAGGGGAAATCATCTGTAGTATGAAAAGAACACTATTTTCACCCATCAGCTTATCAGCAACTATAAGCAAAACTGATACAAGAATTCAATATCGCCTCAAAAGAGCTCCCTTCAAAAATATGTAAAATGAGTATCACATATTACATACAGGTACATGGATTTAAAAATAGAAGTAGATAGAGATATGCATATTGATGTGCCTCCTAAAAATATCTTGTTGAAATTAGACTATTTGCTAAATTATGGACACAAGTTATGTATTGTTAAACAAATATTTTTTCTGCAGCTGTGTGATCACATTATAGAGTAATCATAGCAAACTTGTTATAAAGAAAGTTATCAATTATTCCATGTCTCACATAGGTAAAGTGGATAGAAAAGGTGTTATATCGAACTTATAGAAGACTCTTAACATGAGCAAAACAAATGTAACCAACAATTTAATTATAGCCTATATACTTCTAAGAGATTATTTAAGTGGAACTCCGTGCAATCTTTTCCAAAACTCTGTGTGTTCTCTGCCAATATTTTGTTTAAAGCCAAAATTTCCAGTCATTGACTTAATCCACAGGAATGATCAAAGTGTAGGATCGATAGGGATACTGCATCTGTATGGCAGGATTCAGAGAGAGAGAGGCAGAGAAGAGCTAGCATTTCCATTTTAGATAATGGTCAGTTAGTAATGAGTCCTCAAAAGTTTCTTCTTTAAAGATGAGAACTTATTATTTCCCCTTCTTAAATAACTTATACAACTGAAATCCACCACTTAACACTTCACATGAAATAATAACACATCAAACGTCTCAAATATACAACTGATCTATACTTATTTATTTAATTAAATTTATTTTGGGAAAGAGTGCAAATAGGGGAAGAGCAGAGAGAGAGGGAGAAAGAGAGAATCCTAAGCAGGCTCAGCACTGTTCAGCACTGTCAGCACAGAGCCTGACCCTGGGCTCGAACTCAGGAACCATGAGATCATGACCTGAGCCAAAATAAAGAGTCAGATGCTTGACTGACTGAGCCACCAAGGTGCCGCATGACTAATCTATGTTTAAAGCTAATAGTTACCAATGCTTTAAAGCCTTTATTAAATATTTAAATTTTTGATTACAGTTTATTAGATTTGTGATTGTTTTGTAATTTAAGTAACTTATTTTAAAAGATTAATTCATAAGAAGAGTTAAATGTTGCCAAAGTCAACAGCTATATATTTCTTTACATGATTTTTGAAAGGTTGAAACATATAAAGTTGATGCTACATAATATTTGATATACAAAATGGCAATTCAGATTACTTAATATATATGCTTATGGTACTTGTAAGCCTTATTAAATAAAAAGTACCTCTTTAAAAATGTAATTTTTTAGAGTAACTTTATAAGGAGGACCAAAACATTAAGTAAAAGCTTGCTTAAAAATCACTTAAAATTTTCATGGCATATCTGATGAAATATTAAAAATAAAATTACATACTCATATAAAGGAGACTTTAAATCATGATATTTAAGCTCCACTTAATTAAAAGGTAGTGTCAAAAGGAAATAGTCAAAAATATTTATTTATTTATTTATATAATTATTTATTTTGGTGCGTGCTGGAGAGGGCAGGAGAAGGAGAAAGAGGATCTCAAGCAGACTTCATGTTCAGTGAGGAGCCTGACCCCGGGCTCAATCTCAACCATGAGATCACGACCTGAGCTGAAACCAAGTCTGATGCTTAACTGACTGAGCCACGCAGGCACCCCCAAGAATAATCAATTCTTAATAGTGAAGGTAATGTTTAAGCTTTAACACAAGATGAGAATCAATCTCATAAATACTATTTTACCTTATTTTAATATCCAGGGACTTACAAAGCATACTATGAATACTTCCGTAATCGGTTATAAAAATGTTCAACTTGTGCTAATACATGATAACTAGGTTGGCTGGTTGTTAATACACGGGTTTCTTAGCATTTAAAATTTTTTAGCGCTTATTTGTTTTTTGAGAGAGAGAGAGAGAGAGAGACAGAGAGACAGAGTGACAAAGCATGAGTGGCGGAGGAACAGAAAGAGAAAGAGACAGAATCTGAAGGAACCTCTAGGCTCTGAGCCATCAGCACAGAGCTTGATCTGGGCCTGGAATCCGCCAACCAGGAGACCATGACCTGATGCAAAGTTGTAGGCACTATAGACTGAGCCACCCAGGTACCCTTAAATGCAACATATCAAACTTAAAAACATACCTCATTGTGTACAACAGAGTCCCATCATCCTGGATTCGAAGAAGCTTATTCGGCATTGTCATATTGTGAGCTACAGATTTTTTCCCATTATGAAAGAAGGTATCAGGAGTCCAGATTTTGCTAGCCATTAAATTGTTAAGTCGAAGAATGTTCATTGGACCTTTAAATTTTAACCGTTCATCTTTCCATTTTTGTCGAAAGAAAACATCAATTGTATATTCCTGAAATATAGAATAGAATTCTTCTGAAAATAACAAATGTTTCAGATACAAGGACACTATAAATTCCAACAAAAATAATAATATCAATAGTTTATAAGAGGGAATATTCTACTGAGAGAAGTTTTGAAAGATTATTTCCTTATCAATAAATGTTGCCACTTAATAATGGGATAAGTGTGTGTGTTTAAACAATTAGCACATATTATTATTAAAAGAAAAGAATAAATATACTTGATCTGGACTCTTTAAATTGAGCGAGGTTTTAAACTGCTTTACTGCGTCCTATAGTTTACAATTATTGGAGAGAGGGTGTGTTTGGGCAAGTCTGGGTGATTATTCTAAGAATCTGTCTCAGGAAAAAGCAGGTGGCCTCCTTGGTAGCTTCCCTGCCCCCCCAAAAAGGAAAAAAGAAATGACTATTATACACACTGTCAAATCTGTGTGACTCATCATCTGCTGTTGCCAAAGGAACTATAAAATATCATATTTCTTTTTTAATCTTAAAAATGGTGAGATAGCATATTGCTAGGAAGAAGTATTAGGCGATGATGATTTCAATAAAGTTTAATTTATAAAATTAGTTGTAATAAACATCCCTGAAAGAAACTGGAATACTTAAAATAGAAATATTTCGCAGATAAACTCCCTCAGGTTAAAACACACTTTCAAATATTCATACAGATCAGCTAGTGATCAATTCTTATGATTCCCCAACACTTTAAGTTAGTTTAATCAATCTCTTTTTTGCTCTCTCTGTCATTCCTCTACTCCCTGACTTCCTCTCTCTCTTCTCTTAGAAAAAAATGCATACCTTTTGGACAAGAGGTACAATTCACAGTTGTGACTAATGTTGACGATCTATTAGATATTAAAATTTTGTCAATATATTTTTGTGCAAACTCACATGATAGATCACCAAAATGTTCAATTACACAACCGAGATTGGAATATCAGAAACTGTCCTCTGAGCCCAAAGCCACAGTCATCACATTTGAAATTAACACCTTAGCAAGTGGCAATTTCACTCAACTACAATTATTAGTGTAAAAAAGGACAGATTAAAAAGGCCATCTACTTAGAAAATATCAAATCATTTGTACAAACGCTAATCAAGTAAATGATTCCCAGTGAACTTTCAAAAACTGAATGGATGAAAAGGGTAAGTATCAGCCCTAGGTCATGATTTAGGAAAAGGAAATAAAGCATGGCTCTGGACTGTGTCCCTGATCCTTGTGAGAAAATGTCACGGTTGAGTCATCAATGCTTGCTCTCAGTGGTTTAGTCCTTTTTAAAAATGTTTAATTCCATAGAGATATAACCCGATTTTTTTACAGAAATACCTAGATTAACAGATGTGTCTTTGCTATCTCAGGTTTTTATGCAAGTGTTTCTTTCCAACCACAGTTCCATCAAATCCAAGCCTAATATGAATACATAGGACATTTACCTGTCCAGGCAAACTGAAAGCATTTTACAACTTTTTATAAACATCAAATTCAAATTTTCCACTTCTGCAAAATTGTGACAGGTTTTATCTGTTTCAGAGGCTATTTCTATGACAATCATTTCCTGTAGATCTAACACATAGGAGATATGCAAGGTTTATAAACAGTGAGTTTCAAGTGAGTTCTTTTTAAAAACTGTTTTCAGGAATGCTGTTTGTTCCTGAGCATTCATGGTGTCCCAAGTGTGCCTGCCAACCTACAGGGAGTGCTCTCTGCCTCTTTCTCCCCCACCCCATCCTAACCAGCAATCCACACTTCTTGCCATTCCTCACCTAAAGCAAGTTTCTGACCTGCCAGAGTGAGGAACTACTCACCTCGAACACCTGGAAAATACCTAGTCAGCTATCTGCGTATCTTCATTACTCCTAAAGCTTCCATTACTTTCAGATCCCATACTGCAACTGCATGTTCGTTCCTCGGCCTCCCAACAAGCTTGCAAATCTTCACAACAAGCTTACAAAATCATCACAGAAGGAAGGCACCATGGCTTTCATTTGTGTATTATCTCAGCTTGTCTTCAGACATATGCAAGGGTATAAAGAATGTCCTTAACATCTTGTAACCGTCACCAGCAGAAATGCCGTCACAAATAGTACTGAAGCCTTCTTTCTCGTTCATTCCCCTTCAACCACATTCCCCTACTCTCTGAGGAAATAATTATCTTGAATTTGGTGTTTACCATTCCCCTACATGTGGTCATAGCTTTACTACATAAATATATGTGTTTCTATATCACATTTTTAACATTTATATAAATGGTATCATACAGTGTATACTCTCCTAACACTGAGTTTTTAGTTATATTATTGAAATCCATTCATGGCACTATATCTAGTACTTGGACTCATTTTCATGGCTACATAGCATTACTTTTTAAGAATATTTCACAGGGGCGCCTGGGTGGCTCAGTCGGTTAAGCGGCCGGCTTCAGCTCAGGTCATGATCTCACAGTTCTTGGGTTCGAGCCCTGCGTCGGGCTCTGTGCTGAGTGCTCAGAGCCTGGAGCCTGCTTCAGATTCTGTCTCCCTCTCTCTCTGACCCTCCCCTGCTCATGCTGTCCCTCTCTGTCTCTCAAAAATAAATAAAAGACATTTAAAAAAAAGAATATTTCACAATATTCATCCTTTTTGTATATTCTTAATATTTTTTTCTATTTCCAGTCTGTCACTGTTGCACCGCAATACTGCAGTGAGCATTATTACATAACGCTCTAAGGACAAAGGCCCAAGAATTACTCTAAACCAGAGGTCAGCAAACTCTTCCATAAGGGGTCAGTTAGTAAACACTGTAGGCTTTACAGGCCATATGGTATCATCACCACCCAACTTTGCTATTGTGTGAAAGTCCTCACAAATATTATTTAAATGAGTCAGTGTGGCTATATTCCAGTGAGTCTTTATACATAAAAATAAATGACAGAATTTGGGCCCCACACTACAGCAAGCTACCACTTTCTAAAGAAAATCTACAAGTAGGATTACTAGAATGTATTGCATATGCGTCCTTAACAAGATATTTTCAAGTTGAAATCCTAGAGGCCTTGTTTCTGTTCAACCTGGTATAAATAGAATGTTTGATTTTAGCCATTATTATTAGTGTGAATTATTCATAGTGCTACCATTTTGATTTCTCTTTTAATAAGTGAAATTACCACATGTGCATATGTTTACTAAATACTCTAGTTTTCTCTTTTATGTAGTGTCTGTTAATTTCATTTAGTCAATTTCCTTTTAGGTTATCTTTTTTATTGAGTTATAGAAATTATATTTTCTATATATAAATAAAGAAAACATACTACTCAGTAAGAACAATACTAAAAATTATAAAGACATACAAATATCATAAATATATCCCTGTACATTTCTTTTAAAGATAAAAATTCTGCTTTTTAACATTTAGGTCCTGGAATTATTATGTACCACATGAGATAAAGATTCAACATTATTTCTTTGTTTTCAAATGGAAAAACAGCTTTCTCGTTCATTTATTGACTGGTTCATCTTTGCCCAAAGATCTGCAATGGTACTTCACTCATGTATATAGTGTCCATACAGGAATGGAAATTATTCTGAGATTTCTTTTCTCTTCTATTGTTTATCTATCCCAGCATCAATTCCAAAGCCATGATTGCTATAGCTATCTCATAAGCATAATGAATAGCATTTTCATTATTATTCAAAGACATTTTAAATTTCCATTATGACTTTCCTTTTTCTATATGTAATAGATAATGTGAAGAATTTTTATGTTTCCAAATGCATTGGTTTCTTTTACTTATATTTTTTGTCATTGATGTTTAATTTTACTGCATTTGAATAGAAAACTGTGTTCTAAAGATACCATTTCCAATTTATTAACAACAACTTGGGAGACCATCTCTATCTTTTAACAATAATTCAGTCTATTTACATATAATGTGATTATTAATATATCAGACATGTTCCCAGGCTATATTGTTTTGAGCCATGACAAAATGATAAGAATGAAGGAACCACTTATATAGATATTTCATGACTAATGAAAATAAATTAGAAAAAAAACTCTAGAAAATTAAGGAAAATGAACCATAAAGGAAGACACACACACACACACACACACACACACAGTGAGTAGAGGGAAAGAAAATACCAAACTAAGAGAAAAGAAAACTTAAGAACAATGAGGAGATAAATAATGTCTAATAGTGCTGAAAGATCTTGAGCTTAATTTAGAAAAAGTTCAGAAGCCAGAATGCAATGGGTTGAGAAGTGAACAGACGATACAAACAGGGAAAGCTTAAAGAACTCTCCTTACTCCTGAGTTTGTAAATGTCATTAAGGGAAAATCAGTTTAACCAGTAAAATCTAGAGACTTGTTAATAGCAGCTTATCATAGCAACTATTTACTATTACCTCAAAAGACATGAGACCAGGAGTCAGTTGATCTCACCTGGGCTCTACTGATCCAGCTGCTCTTGCTCATGCCTTAGCTGGCCGTTGGCTGATCTAGGCTGCCACTGTGTAGGACCACTGGGGCAATTCAGTCTGCTCCAGGTGCCTCTTATCTTCCTTCAGGGACCACAGGGCTACCTTAGGCTTATCTTTCTCATGACAATGGCAGAAATACAAAATAATAAATCTCAATGCCATTCCAAGCCATCATGTATGTACGTAATGTCTGTTAATGTCCCATTGGCCAAAGCAAGTCACATGGTTGAATTTAGTGGTAAGTATTATAGCAGGTCACCCCACTCTCAGTGCAAGGGCATTATAAAGTTAAATGGAAAAAGATGTCCATGTAAAAAGGAGTAAAGGATGGGGGCTATGACTGCAACCCATCACGCCAACCTGTGTGGGAGAGAGTTAAAGATTTCTGTGAATGAATGAAAAGTTTGAGAAAATCTGAAACTTTACCTCATTAGGTGACTCTAAAGAAAGTTACACAGGTCTAATATCAAAGAGGCAGTTTGGTTTTAAATCAGTAAATAGAACTCTAATCAACTGTATGGTAACTAAATGAAGAGAGAGACTGAGCAGAAACAGGATATTTAGCCTAGAGCAGTGGTTTACAAAGTGGTGTAGGTACATCCTTTTAGGTGTAAGAAGAAAATATAGAATCCTTTTTTTAATAAAATTCTTATCTAAATATGTTAATTAAGCTTTGTTAATATAAGGAATGCTACTGGCACTCTCACTGTGCCCATAAGCCATTCTATAGGAAGAGAAGGCGCCAAACAAGAAATGATCAAGTGATGTCTCATTCATTTGCTTGTAGTGTATTGTGATTTGGAATCAGGTGAAGTTGCAAGTTGCAGTATCTATATGCTGTGAACAACAAAAACAGGGATGTCCGTTCTACGCTAATGTTCTCTCTTCAGTAGCCACATAAAGAGTGATGAACTAATCAATGTTGAAAAGAAATCTTCAAAAGCAAATTTACAATCATCAATGAGGCTATTTAAACCATGAGTTTATAGCCACTGTTTTGAATGGTAACATTCATCATAAGCACATGCTGTACCCTGAAATACTGGTTACTGGGCCAGAAGGTTGCAAACAGCAACTTTAAAACCAAACTAAACTTTAAAAACTAAACATCCAGAAAATCAGGATGAGCATCTAGAATTGGTAGATGACTTTTTAAAAATTAGCGTAATGTTTCAGTAACTAATAGCCTAATGATGCACTTCTTACATTTACGTATCTTTTTCACCTATAAATTATCAAACTATGCATTAAAATATGAATTCAGAATCAGACATTTGGTTGCTATTATTTTAAAGCACTTAAGAAAGACACTTAAAAATAATAAAGTCCATTTGAAGAGATTAATTGCTAAAATATTATACATAGCAATCTTAAATGAGAGCGAAATTAAATTTGTTTTATTAATATAATTATGTTTCTGAAATAATGTGTATTTTAACTTAGTATTATTCCAAGTTCTACTTTAGTGCTTATCTTATAATATTTTCATGTATTAATATAAAAGCATAAAGATATATAAATATATAAATAACAACAATTGATTCACTAGTTTTTGTGGTTTTGTTTTCTAAATTAAAAAGACAAGGTAAGGCGATATTTCTTTTTAAAAAATTTTTTTGTTTATTTGTTTTTGAGAGACAGAGAGAGACAGAGTGCAAGCTGGGGAAGGGCAGAAAGAGAGAGACACAGAATCTGAAGCAGGCTCCAGGCTCCGAGCTGTCAGCACAGAGCCTAAACCGGGGCTCAAAACCATGAACCTTGAGATCATGACTTAAGCCAAGGCCAGATGCTTAACTGACTATGCCACCCAGGCACCCCAGGAAATATTTCAATCAAATAATATTTGTTGCATATCCACTAAGAAAAATAGGATTTCTAAATTATTTACATTTGAATATGTATATAAAATGCACAGTCTCAATATACACAAAGAATATTCTTAAAAGGCTCCTTAAAATAAATTTCAGGTTTGCCATCAGTATATGCTAATAGAGTAAATGCTTGACTTGCATGTTACAGGAATATTGCCAGAAATACAAAACAAGGCAATTTCTTCATATATCTTAAGACTTAGACCCATGAATTGAGATTCTAAAAGAAATAAATAACAACAAGATCAACTACAAATTCCCCCAGGGAATAAACAAACAACTAAGAAGCAAATTTAGAAGGAAAGCAAACAATTCATAAGACGTAGCAGTAGGCAGCTGTCCACGGCCTACACTTAGGAGACATGAGTCTGACTGTTAGGTGAAACTGAAGAGTTGAGGAATCCACAGACTTCAAGATTTGAAAACTCCTTTACAGGAAACTTAATCCAAATCCTTCTTTTTAGAGTTATAGATAAATTGACTCAATTTCCTGTTTCCAAGCTTCATAGGGGGAGAACGTAAACAAAGATAATTTCCAATCCAATATTTTAGCTACAATAAGTATGACTACCATAATGTGTACTGTGAACAGGAAGTCACTCTTTATCACACAGTTCATTGTATAAACACGTTAACTCAGCAAAGGCAGCATATTTTTAGTGCCTGACTACATTAATTATAAGTCAATACATGTAGCCAATTTCTGAGGAATTATATCTACTCACTGAAACATAACCAAATTGCAAGGCCGCTCTTGGGGTGATTTCTCATTTACTTTGACTTACTGCACGCATTTTAAAGTACAAAAATTTATTTTAATTTACCCTTTTTGCTAATAAAGGCTAGTCTATTCTGAGTAAATTCCAAACAGTGTATTTCTTCTATAACAAAAAAAATGAGGTTTATGAAGCAGGTACACAGCTATTAAAGAAACAACACCCTTGGAATATACAAGAATGGTTAAGCTCAAACACTTCCAGCTGGTACGCAGAAGGGTGTGGAAAACACATGTAAGCCCAGTATTAGCATTGCAAGAAATGCAAAAATACCGGAGAAGCCTAAGAACAGACTAACAGAGTTCCAATCAACCCAATTAATACAAGACCATAAAAGCCTATTATGCAAGCTCACAAAAACAGAGACTGCAGAATACCACAGCGACCGCATGTTCTGACCACTGTTCAGGGAAGATGTCTGGGCTTCCTCCTTAGAGCCGGGGGCCAAGCAAGTCTCAAGACCAAATTAGAAACTGATGCTAAAGATTCAGAATCTGATAGTGGATTATTAAAATTTATCTAATTGAAATATTCAAAAAGATTACTAGCTATAATAATTCATTCCAATTCCCTTTTAATATAATTGTTTTATTTAAACTATCATCATCAAGACAGTATGGTATTGGCACAAAAACAGACACACAGACCAATGGAATAGAATGGAAAACCCAGAACTGGGCCCACAAATGTACAGCCAATTAATTTTTGACAAAGCAGGAAAGAGTATCCGATGGAAAAAAGCCTGCCTCTTTAGCAGGCGGTGTTGGAAGAACTGGACAGCAACATGCAGAAGAATGAAACTAGACCACTTTCTTACACCATACACAAAAATAAACTCAAAATGGCTGAAGGACCTGAATGTGAGACAAGAAACCATCAAAACCCTCGAGGAGAAAGCAGGAAACAACCTCCTTGACCTCAACCACAGCAATTTCCTACTCGACACATCCCCAAAGGCAAGGGAAATAAAAGCAAAACTGAACTCTTG
>NC_043700.1:157136548-157159840 GCF_006229205.1 Suricata suricatta | reverse complement strand
GGGAAAAGATAGTTGCAAATGACATGTCAGATAAAAGGCTAGTATCCAAAATCTACAAGGAACTCACCAAACTCCACACCCAAAAAACAAATAACCCAGTGAAGAAATGGGCAGAAGACATAAACAGACTCTTCTCCAAAGAGGACATCCAGATGGCCTACAGGCACATGAAACAATGCTCAGTACCACTCATCATTAGGGAAACACAAATCAAAACCACACTGAGATACCACCTCACACCAGTCAGAGTGGCTAAAATGAACAAATCAAGAGACTATAGATGCTGGCGAGGGTGTGGAGAGATGGGCACCCTCCTACACTGTTGGTAGCAATGTAAACTGGTGCAGCCACTCTGGAAAACAGTGTGGAGGTTCCTCAAAAAACTCTCCATACAACTCCCCTATGATCCAGCAATAGCACTGCTAGGGATTTACCCAAGGGATACAGAAGTGCTGAGGCATAGGAGCACATGTATCCCAATGTTCATAGCAGCACTGTCAATAGCCAAATCATGGAAAGAGCCTAAATGTCCATCACCTGATAAATGGATCAAGAAGATGTGGTATATATATATATACACACACACACACACACACACACACACACACACACACACAATGGAGTATTACATGGCAATGAGAAATAATGAAATCTGGCCATTTGTAAATGTGGATGGACCTCGAGGGTGTCATGCTAAGTGAACTAAGTCAGGCAGAGAAGGACAGAAGATACCATATGTTTGCACTCATAGGTCTAACAGGAGAATAGGAGAAACCTAATGGAGGACCAGGGGGAGGGGAAGAGGGAAAGAGAGAGAGGGGCGCAAAACTTGAGAGACCATTGAATGCTGAAAACGAACTGAGGGTTGAAGGGGAAGGGGGAGGGGGAAAAAGAGGTGGTGGTGATGGAGGAGGGCACTTGTGGGGAAGAGCACTGGGTGTTGTATGGAAACCAGTTTGACAATAAACTATTTATTAAAAAAAAAGAAAAAAGAAACTTCATAATAACCTTACTAAATATGTTAAATACCCCCATTTCACAGTGGAAAATACTTCAGAAGCCATACTCATTTTAAAAAAAAGAAAGAATGCCAATCTTTGCACTCAATTTTGCTTCCTAATGCCATTCTCTTTTTGTTATATCATATATAAAAATACTTCTTGGAGGCAGGACATCAGAATGAAATTTTCTTCTTTTCAGACCAATAAATGGAGAAGAGTCACGAATTATGGCAGGTTATAGGGAGTATTTAGTTGCAGAACTGAGAGTGAAGCTTTAGAATCTCTGCCAAGTTCTTTCCACATTCAACACAGACTTAAACATTAGATGAAAAGACAACAAAAATAATAAATTACATAATATAAAATGGACGTTAAGAACATGGACTCTGAATTCAGGTTGATTAGGATTCTTGAGCTTGAGCAGGTTACTTAATCTTACTATTTCAGTTGACTTATCTACAAAATGGTGATAAATAATAAAACCTACTTCTCACAAGGATCAGGTTAAATAATATGTGTGAAGGTCTTAGAAACATTTTGGATATCAGGAGAGGTAGCCGATATGACTCACCTTCAAAATATATTTCTCTCCTGATTCCCCAGACTCACAAAAGGGCAGCCTGGTGAGTGAGAGGCACTCAGCAACAAAAGTTCACAAAGCAAAATCCCAGGGGCACAGGCTAAGACAAAAAAGATATAAAAGGTCTATTTAAGAAGCAGCCACCTGTGTTTTGGGGGGTTGGGGCAATAAAGAAGTCACTACGAAGAAATTACAACTGAGTCCCATGAGAAAGCCTGCATTTGCCAGCCATACGAACGGCACTAATGGCCAAGAGAGAAGCATCAACAGAATAAGCTAAGTGAAAACATGTTTTCCTCCTTTGTATAATCTCTCTTTCCCTTGCCCCAGCTCTGGAAGACCCAGAAAGAGGAGTGGAAGAGCAGATTACGACCTTTCATCCACTGCACATCCTTTAGCTGTGAACATGGCTGAGAAAAGGGGAGAAGATCTAACTAGCACAAAAGATGGATGTGTAAATTGGACTGCCTTGGACTCTTTGATAGTTGAGGGAATGGAAAGCTACAGGGTACACTCAAGATGTTGTCCGGATGCAGGAAAAGGAGATCCAAAAATGAAGTGTTGCTGAGTCTGGCTGGTTGACTCTCTAAAGCCCTGGAGGGGAAGTACAGACACTTTCTCACAGTGTCCAAGACCCAGCATGATCTCTCCCTTTCTCTCCTCTCTAGCCTGGAGTTTAGGAGTGCCCCCTCCAACTGCACTCCGCCTGCAGCAACACTGATACTGCCTCGATGTGTCACGTTCCACCTTACTACCCGAACCCACTGATCTCTGCTGCAGCGGCCCTTCCCTGCCAGTCCCTACATTTGGCCAACTTTTACTCCACACTGAGAACAAGGACTATGATCACCTTCTTCAGTGCTGTATCATTAGCATCTAACAAACTGCCTAGAACATAGGATGTAAACAATAATTAGTCCATGAGTGATTGAATGAGTTACTTCATTAGAAATTATATTCATTGGGACACCTGGATGGCTCAGTAAGTTAAGCGTCCAGCTCTCGACTTCGGCTCAGATCATGATCTCACGGTTCCTGGGTTCGAGTGCAGAGCCTGCTTGGGATTGTCTGTCTCTCTCTCTCTCTCTCTCTCTCTCTCTCAAAATAAGTTAAGTAAACTTTAAAAAATAAAATAAGAATAAAAAGAAATTAAATGTAGTAACAAAGGTTCTGGGCAACAACAGTTCTGACTCTATAGAGAGGAAGCCGTCAGCAGAGGCAGACGGTAGAAAAGCTCTCCGATATCTTGCCGCAAACAGTTACCTGCGTGTGATATCCCAATCCTTAAATTCACAAGTGTGGAGTGCGCATGTCTGCAATGTGTGTCTGTGTAACTATTAAAATAAGCACAGTCACCCTTTATTGGGTACAATAGTCACATTTTAAAGAATGTTGGCACATATCAAAAAAGCCATGCCATAACAAGTCCTCTGGGAAAAGTGACCTGCTATGTTTTAAACTTTCATTTGGGGATGTTTTTGCAGCCTTTTTTGGGGGGGAGGGGCGATTTGCTATAAGGCCTTCGTGATCTGGCTCTGAGTTCTTTTCTAGCCTCATCTTACCCCAAATCCCTTGAAGCATTCCAGGCTCTAGTCACACGGAATTTTTGCATTTTACTAAATTCAACCATCCCTTCCAATTTATGCTAAAACTCTCCCCTCATTTGTCCTCTTCAGTTATGTTCTTTTTCTGGAAACCTCCTCAGATAGAGATATCCTATACCCACATCCCCTCTGCTCTATATTAATCCACAAATACTTCAATAAAAGCGTGATCCCACTGTTCTAAAGTTGATAACTTTTCTTAGCTGTTTCCCCACATCGCTGTGAACAACTTGAGGATAAGCACGGGTTATACTTAGGTATTTCAGCTCCCACACTGTGACAGACACAGAGCATGTACTTAGTAAATCGTGCTGAAATGAACAAACACAACTCACGCCTTGTAGTGGCTCTGACGGTGGTAAAGAAGAAAGACATGTAAAGATTTTTATAATCCAGTATGTAAAGGCATGAAAATGTGTGAACACCCTGTGGTAGAACACAAGGACAAAACAGACTGACCCTACTTGGAGTAGCTGACAGAGACAGCAGAGAAGATGAAATTTGATCTCGGCCTTCAATAAATGAAAGATCTCCAGTTGGCAAAGGAGGAGGGAAGCCTAACAAGAAGAGTGAAAAACATCTCCACAGAGTTGCTGAAGGTAATGGCATGTTCAGAAAACAGCGAGAAGTTCAATGCAGTCTTTAAAAATAAAAACCTCACTGATAGTTATAATGCCTTACAGCGACTGCCCTGTCTCGCCTCCTCTCCTCAACCGTGTTGCTTAAAAATGTTGTCTCCACAATTTCTCCATTTCCTCACCTCCCACATGTTCAACCCACTGCAATCTGGTTGCTTTTACCACGATCAGCAAATACCTCCTTGTTCCTAATCTAATGACACATTTGAATCTTTTTCTTGGCTTTACCACAACATAGGACAGGGTGCTTCTCTCCCTACTTTTGCAATGCTCCCTTGCATTTGGTATTAAACTATTTTCTCCTGGTGTTGTGGGAAACCATTGGGAAAATCTTCACCATGGGATCTGAGAATTTCTGTGTCTGCCAACAATCTACATGCAATGGTAACCCTCAGACAATGTATGGGCGCATCCCCAATTGATAATGTCTATTATTCTTGACCAAGGCAAACACATTCTATGTGGCTCTCTCCAAAAGACAGATTCCGTTCTTGAAACCTGAGGAAAGACTATGCAACCTCAGCAATTTTAATTGAAGAAAATCACTCATGATCAGAAATCTAAGCTGTTTAATATTTGGTTTATAAAAGGTATGGGCAAGTGTTAAGCAATGCCCCTCTACTTAGAAGCCAAGACAGCTACAATTTGATGTATTTGGTTCCTGCAACCTCTCTCTTGCAGGAAGGTAGGATGGAATCAAACTAGTCACATTGCCTTTATTCGCCCTCTTTTCTGAAACTGTTACCACATCCTCTAGAGTAGGTTTGACTCTGAGCAAAACCCATGGGTTCTTCTCATTATGGAACAAACAACACCACCTTCAGTATACAGAATCCTACCTTGACAGGGGCCTGTAAGTGATACAAATATCTGACTATTACACATCACTGCATCTGAGAAGAAATAAAGGGCAGTAGTTTCTAACTTCCATTGTTAAGGATCAAAGCATAATCTGTCTCAAAAAAGAGAATCCCCTACATGTAGACAGACATCCATGGCTGCTTCTCAGTCACCTCTAACATCTTTTTTATTTTTTGGGGGCTCCCAGGTGGCTCATTCAGTTAAGCATCCACCTCCTGATTTCAGCTCAGGTCATGATTCACCATCGTGAGGTTGAGTCCCATGTGGAACTCCACACTGGGTGTGGAGCCTGCTTAGGAGTCTCTCTCTCTCTCTCTCTCTCTCTCTCTCTCTCTCTCTCTCAAAAACTTTTTTTTAATTTTTTCTTGTGTTGAAGAGTTTCTATGAAAGTATGATGGCCATTTCACTTCATATCTCTTTCCTTGTCCAATGTTATGCATAAGCATGGTTTCAACTAACATCAAGAGGCTCTGCAAACTACCTGAACTCAGTGTACCCAAAACAGGAGTTCTCATAACCCAAACACCAAAACAAAAGCAAACTAAAATTTGTACTGCTGTGTGTCATATCCCAGTGAATGGCACCATCAACCCAATCCCCCAGCCCTTCATCCTGGGCTTCTCCTCCAACTCCTACATCCAACAGATCACCAGTCTTACAGATTCTATCGCATGGCAATCTTTTAAATATTTTCAGGTCCTCCATGTTTGGGACCACTATTTAGACCCAGCCCACAGGCATTCTTGAGTGGAATAAAACAGCTTTCAAACTATTTATTTCCTTTCCTTCCCCTCTAATACAAATTACTGGATTGCAGAAAATCTAACTCTGTCACACACCCTCTGTATTACCCAACCCCCCAACCCTCAAATAGTTTTCTGCTTTCAGCATACAAATACCTTAAACTGTTAAAATGCAGAGTAGCATCCCCCACAACTAGCAATTATGATTGCACAGATTGGAGAAGGAGCCCAAGAAACAATCCAATCCAAGTGCCTATGAATACCATTTTAAGGAACATTATTAAAAACTCTAAGAGGAGGGGCAACT
This sequence comes from Suricata suricatta, assembly GCF_006229205.1. Lineage (NCBI taxonomy): Eukaryota > Metazoa > Chordata > Mammalia > Carnivora > Herpestidae > Suricata > Suricata suricatta. The sequence goes on along the minus strand of NC_043700.1, from coordinate 157,154,106 downwards.
GGGTGGCTCAGTCAGTTGAGCATTCGACTCTTGATTTAGGTTCAGGTCATGATCCCAGGGTTCTGCGGCTGAGGCCCTTTGTCTAGCTCCGTGCTGGGCCTACAGCCTGCTTGAGATTCTCTTTCTCTCTCTCTGGCCCTCTCCCTCTGTCCCCTTCTCCTGGTCACACACATACACAATCTCTCTTTTTCTCTATTTCTAAAAAACAAACATCACACAAACAAAAAATCCTCTAAGAGGATACTGAAAATATTGATTGAATGAATGAATGCTCTCAAAGTCTAATTTCTATCCTTCAAAATATCAATAACCTTCCAAAAACCAACTTCTACATGCCAGCTTTGAAGTGAGTAAACCTGATTACTTCTGATATGGTACACAGAATTTACCATGTTTATAACAGGTCTCCTTATCTAGCTACATTGACAAATAACAAGTTGATAAGGGTTAACACCAAAGTCCAATGTCAATTTTTTACCAAATATCAAGATTTAATAACTCTCAACTTCCCTATGTTGTTAACTACCAGAATACATTTTATCTCAATAGCTTCTGGTGAGTCTAAGAAAAAATGCACTTTGTTTTCATAGAGACAGAAAAGTATCAACCACGCGGATTGAAATGATCAACAGTCAAGATCAAAGCTAACCTTACTGCTTGCTTCTTAACAGCCTAATGGGAAACTCTGGTTCAGAAATCTTGAGGTGACTTTAAAGTTCGCACTGTTCAATTTCTAACCTTAACACTTAACATTGCAAGAGATTATCTATTGGGCTGAGGCTCTAGTTCAGGTTTTAGTGTAGGAATTGGTGGCTATACCACTTATGCTTGAGGAATACACAGATGTAGTGAAAGGGTTTACTAATATGGGAAAAGACCTATATAGAAACCAAGGGGAGAAGGAAAAACAGAACAACAGAGGAGTTGAGTCACAAATTGCACATGCCTACTACAAACTTTGTCAACTGTAGGCTACTAGTATACTCCCAACTTTAATTACCTTCTTAATCATGAATTTTTTAAATGTTGAAATAAAAGATTTCTAAACTTAATTGCAGACACTGTAATTAGAATCTTTAATTATAATTTAGACCTGCAACTTTCTTTGGACAATTACACTAGTTAATGATTCTGAGCTAGCAGTGTGTATGTGTGTATGTGTGTGTGTGCGTGTGTGTTTGTTCTTTTGGTTCTTAATTCTTTTTGCTATGCTGCTTTTTCTTCTTAGGCTAATGTCACAACAAATCTATATCACTGACCTAACAGGATGTAGGGGTTTGGGTCTATGCACACTGCATAGAAATTGTATCAGCTAAGCTACTAAAAGTGAAATTAAACTTATTCTTTACTTTTTTCTCATTACCAAATTGCTCCTATAAGACATGAGTTAAATATCTTCATATCTACTTGTATATATGAGTAACAGTAATATGAGTCTGTCTTCCACACATAATAAATGTCTTCCTGTTTAGAGTGTCACAGGTTAAGTTTCATTTTTTGTCCATCTATACTAACGTAAATTCAAAATCTTCCTCATTATTTATCTTGCTTCCCAGTAAAAGTAATATCAAGATTGAAAATCATTCCATTTGGCTATCATGAAAACCAAATAATTTCTTTTCATAAAATGTATATGTTTTTGAGTTCTGTTTTTCTTAATAGGTTTACAATGTGTGTGTGTGTGTGTGTGTGTGTGTGTGTGTGTGTGTGCGCACGTGCACAGGCACGTGGGCGTGTGTGATGTTGATATAAAGGTTACTCAATTTAAATTTTCCCGACTGCCTTTCTTTAGATTTGGACTGATGTCAAACAGCACCTGATGAGTGACTCTCACTCAAAATCCTTCCCATATCACACATTATGATGTACACCAAGTATCAGTGTATCAACTCTCAGCTCCAAATCCAGGCTCCCCTTTTATTGCAAGATAGCAGTGTGTGTGTGTGTTTGTGCATGTGCATGTGTGCATGTGTGTGTGTGTGTTCCTTGCCTGTTCATGATGCTTCATCCCTAGAAGTAGATGCCTTCTGAATTTGCTAGTTTTGTGTTGCTTAGAATCTTCTTTTACCATATTTTATTTTATTTTATTTTATTTTATTTTTGAGAGAGAGAGAGAGAGACAGAAACAGAGACAGAGAATCTTAAGTAGGATCTACGTCCAGTGCAGAGTCCCACATGGGGCTCGATCCCACAACCATGAGATCATGACCTGAGCCAAAATCAAGAGTCAGATGCTCAACCAACTGAGCCACTCAGGCACCGCTACCCTGTTCTATTACTAAAGCACCTGCTCTAGGTAATAATTCATTATTAGATTTTTGCGTGTTCAAATTACTGTTATAGATCCTTTGCTCTGACTGGACTGGTCTGATGACAGAGTAAGTATGTATCCATTCAGTGGTCTTGCAATTCATCAGATTTCCTCCAAGCCAACTATTGGTAAGATTAAGTAAGCGAGGCGAATAAAGAAGGAAATAATGTAGAAAATCTGACATAACCAAAATAATTCTATAGACTGTATTAGGCTAGGTAATTCAAGGAAAATGTATCATTAGGAAAAAGGCCCAAGGCCTTCAAGTGTCTCAAGAGCCTACCATGATGTTAAATATGTACTTCAGTGTAGAGAACATATCCATATAAAAGTGCACGTGCACACAGACAAATGTACACTCTGAACTAGAAAAGGAAAACTAAAAAAAAGCAAAGTATTTATTTATTTATCATTTAGTTGGACTCAACTCAACTTAACCTATATCATGTGGATCATGAGTGAACTTTAATGTTTAATACAATGTATGGTAGGGTCCCCCATGTACAAAACATATCTGGAGCTGGCTAGAATTGTTTTAAAGTTCAAGCTAGAGTCACTGAAGAGGGCAAAGTTTTTAATTCAGTGCAGATGAAGAAGTTTAAATTTGTTCTGTTGCTAATGACTGCCCACCTAACAACAGCTACTAGCTTTTTACTTTTATTTTTTGTGCATCAGCTTGTTAATATTTAAGAATGACAGCAGCAAACAGAACCACAGGCATGTAACCTCTGGATCATGATTCCCAGATAATGACTGCTTTACTCACACGTTGTCCTGTCCCAGTTCTGGGGCACGTTGTCCTTAACCTTTCAGTCTTCAACTTCACAGGTCAGCACTCCCTGCTCTTGGTTTCAACTTGACATCCATGGATTTCTTATGTTGACTGCTAAGCTTTAATTCTTGCAGGAGAATTGTAATGCTGTTCCCATTTTTTTTACTTGATACTTCCCAGAATTCAGGATTTGTAAAAACATTTCCCTGGGCACCTGGATGGCTCAGTCAGTTGACTGTCTGACTTCAACTTAGGTCGTGATCTCACAGTTTGTGGGTCTGAACCCCATGTAAGGGGGGCTGACAGCTCAGAGCCCGGAGCCTGCATCCCATTCTATGTGTGTGTCTCTCTCTGTCCCTCCCCCACCAATGCTCTCTCTCTCTCTTTTTCCTCTCTCTCTCAAAACTGAATGAACATTAAAAAATTTTTAAAAAATTCTAAACAAATGCCTGCAAGGAATTCCTACATGAAACACTAAATGATCGCAGTTTCCTTTCCATTTTTCTTTTTTTCTCTAAATTTCAGCTTTAGTGAGGTATAATTGACAAATAAATTATAAGATAATTAAGAGTACACAGTAATGATTTGATATAAATATACATTGTGAAAGGCTTCCCCCATTTGGTTAATTAACACATCTATCAACTTATATTTATCTGTGTGTGAGAGAGAGAGAGAGAAAACATTAAAGCACAACACTCTTAGCAAATTTCAACTATACAATACAGTGTTATTAACCAGAGTCACCATGTTTTACATTGGATCCTCAGACCTGATTCGTCTTGTAGCTGAAATTTGTATTCCTTCACCAACCTCTTCCAATTTCCCTCACCTCTAGCCCTTGGCAACTACTTAACCTACTCTCTGTTTCTAAGTTTGAACTTTTTTAAATGTATTCCACATATAAGAGATAGCATGCAGTATTGGTCTTCTTCTATCTGGCTTATTTCACTTAGCATACTACCCTGAAGGTCCATCTACGTTGCAGTAAATCCAGATTTTTGTTTTTTCCCATGGCCAAATATTATTTGTATATAAATATATATTAGTTATATATGTGTGTATAATATATATAATGTTTCCATATCTTAGCTCTTGTGAATAATGTTGTAATGAACATGGGAGTGCATAAATCTCTTTGAAATCATGCTTTCATGTCCTTTGCGTATATACCCAGAGAGGGAATTGCTGAATCATATAATAGTTCTCTTCAAATTTTGAGAAACCTTACAGTTTTCCACGGTGGCTGTATCAACCTACACTTCCACCAATGGTGCACAAGGCTCCCTTTCCCCCACATCATAAACAATACTTATCTGTCTTTTTAATGACACCATACTAACACGTGTGATATCCCATGGTGTGGTATTGATTTGCATTTTCCTGATGACCAGTGATGCTGGGCACCTGTCATGTACCAGTTGCTCATTTGTATGTCTTTTTTGTAAAACCGTCTATTCAGTCTTCCTTTTATAAATTGGATTGTTTTTTTGTTTTTCTAATGAGTTGTGTCAGTTCTTTATTTATTTTGGTTATTAACACCTTATCAGATACATGATTTGCAGGCATTTTCTCCCACTGTGTAGGCTGCCTTTCCATTCTGTTGACAGTTTCTTCTGTGCAGAAGCTTCTTAGTTTGATGTAGTCCCACCTGTTTAGGTTTTCTTTTGATGTCAGACCCAAAAAACCATTACCAAGACTGATGTCAAAGGGCTTCTCTCCCATATTTTCTTCTAATGGCATTATGGTTTCAGGCATCCCGTTCAAGTTTAATCCATTTTGGGCTGAAGCTCTCTGCTTTCTAAATGTGTGTTAGTAATCCCACAGTATGGTCAGAAGAAAAGGAATGAAGATTAGTCTAATCCATTGTCACCAATGGAAAAAAGTCACCTTATACATTTTGTCAAAAATATGAGTGAGTTTGTCCAAAACCTCCAGAAAATAAACATTTAATATGTCTAAAAGAAATGTGTATTTTTCTATTTTCGTTTTTTAGTTATAATAATAAACTTTAAAAAAATAAAAACACAAAAAACAAAAACATTAAAAGTAACTGTTAGCACCAATATTCACAACAAAAAATCCACAACATTTAAAATTTTGCTACTTGGGGTCCTATATTATTTGCCTTTCTGATATGGCTGGTAATAAGACACCAAAGGTAAGCTTAAAAGAACCATCCTTTATATACTATCTTGCTAGTTTTTCAGTGTAGTGCTTGACGAAGTCCTGACTCTGTTTGATTCCACATAGAGGTCAGGTGCTCATTCTCACTCTCTTTCTAATATCTACTGAGACAAAAATGTGTAAAGATATATAGTCTTTACAGCCAACCAGTAATCTTTGGAATACATATTCTGGCTAAATATGTCTGTCATCTTTTCAAGTTTCTGTACACTTAAAATTGACCTATAGAAAGAGGCAGATTAATATTTCAGGTCACAACATAAGATACTGCAAGGGAAAGGAAGATTAGGTTGAAAAGTAGGACTTTTTTCTGTTGCTGTAGAATTGTGGCTAAGGCCTGGAGTTAAGAGAGGGAAAAAAAGCACTTGAACGTGCACATTATAATACAAAGAAACTTCAAAGGCCTGCCAGTGTTCAGTATTAACCCCATTCCCAAAGTGGGGGATCATTACCCCTCTGCCACCTTACATTTTCAGCTGACCAAGTCAATTTAAGAAAAAGACTATGAGAGGTACCTGGGTGGCTCAGTCAGCTAAGCATCTCACTACAGCTTAGGTGGGGATCTTGATCTCACAGTTCCTGAGTTCTAGCCCCATACAGAGCTCTCTGTGGTAAGGGGAGAGCCCGCATTGGATCCTCTCTCTGCTCCTCCTCCAAATGCACATGGGTGAGAGTGTGTGCTTTCTCTGTCTCTCTCAAAAATAAATAAACTTTAAAAAATTTAAAAAGGACTGTGAGCTCAAATGATTCAGGGGGAAGACAAAGCAAACTTCTTAAATTATAGAAGTAGCATGTCTGCTTCCTGAAGGAAAGGTAGAGAGGTCCCAATGAAATGGAGAATGTTTACTGTTGTCCGCGTTAAAGGAAAATTTCATTTTTGTGTTTATTCCAGTGAAAAACCTCCAAACTTGGCATCCTTCCCCATGGGTTATCGGACAAAGAAGTCAGAGAAAGGTGACATGGTGGAGGGTAACCAGGTAAAGAAGAGATAAGGGCATTTCCTCTAATTCTCACTTCCTGGGCTATAAGGAAGGTGGACGAAAAGTATTTCAACAAAAATTTCTATAACTGAGCACTACAGTTAGCAGTAGAAATGGGAGATTTAATACTAAAAATCCTATGCCTAAGTAATTATCTATGATGTGTTTAGCCCACCAGTTTCTAACCCAACTTACCGATTTCCTCTTCTACCCATCTCATTAAAAAAACAAATAAACTCCAATCCCATTCAATCCAAGAATGTCCAGATTCTAGTTTTCTTTAGATTGATTTACATATGCCTACTATGCATGTAGCTTATAGGTTCTGTATGTGCTTAGATGATGTGAGAAGAAACCAACCTTACTCAATGCCAATGGAAGACTTCCATTTATAGCACTGACCATGAGCACATTCTGTAAGAAGCTGTAGTCTACAAAACTGCACAGATTTTACTCATCAAACTCCAAGCAGGTCCTTTAATCCTAGAAAATGGTCCTCAGTAATATCATTATTTTTATTTAACTAATTGTTTACCATACCGTAGCTAGGCAGGCAAGCTTTCAAAAGAATATGAAAAATAACGTGTTAATATAAACATCCAAGCAGGGATAGTGTACTGATATAAACAAGTATCCTTCACACTCTGAGTATCTGGATAGAGATAGGCATGAGACAGACACATGACTCTGTAACACTAAAAATGCCTGTTTATTTTAATCTTCCCCCATATAATGGGAACATTCTATAAAGTAAAAATACTATTTAATGAAAAACTCACCATATCTGTATCTGAGACAGGGCCAAAACTGGTCACGTAGATGTTAGTGAAGACTTCAGTAATACTGTCTGATATGAGAAAAAGAAATTAGATATAGATAATATATAATGAGAGGCATAGAAAGAGAAAGGTTCAAGTACATGGAATGATTAGAAGGCTGTGTGATATTTGGGAATGTTGCTCTTTACTTTCTTTTCAACCTTCACAAACAACAAAAATTTCTATATTGCTCAATTACCTTATAGGTGCTCACAATCATGAATGCTAAATATCTGGAAGTATTATGACATTCTTACTTGGAAACTACACTGGATTTAGAGAATTCTGTTTTAAACATAGTTCTGAGAATTAGTAATATCTTAAAATCTATTTTCAATGAACTCGTTTACAATAAATTTGCTATCAGCGCTAAAAATAGTGCGGTTAGTATGCTCACTGTTTGATATAGTCCTAAATTTTATTTTTAAACTAAATATTTCAGATGGTGTTTCATGATGGTAAAGGTTTAGTTTGTAGATTGTAAATTAGTATATCTTCTCAATAAAGCATAAAAATGAATTGCTAGTCATTATACAGAGTTCAAATTAATATAAAAAGCATAATTATTCAGTGACATAAAAATAAAAGCAAATAACACACATTAATTACAATGGACTACTTCCAAACAAACTTGCTTTCAAATGTACTTAGTTAGGAATGTATGAAATGCTAAGATTGAATTGAATTAGATTCAAAAGTTACGTAACTTATTAACTGTAACACAATTAACTAGATTGCTCTTTTAACCAGGTGATTTAGATCTTTGGTTTTAAGTAAGCCAAATGGTGATGAGGGCAAGGCTCAAAGAAAAGATTTAAAAAGAAACATTCTTCCAATGTATTCATACACAAAACAATAAATCACTAATTTTTATCTTCATGAATTGAATGTCTCATCTGTCCAATTTGTAATTTCACATGAACAAGATCACAAAATGTTTTTAATATTCTACCGAACACTAATTCACAACCATGAAAGAGAGGGTAACTAACTTTGGGATGTTGAGTCCACTAACGCAGAAATTAAAAGTTAAAAGGATTTGAAGTAACAGAGTAGACTTTGAATATTTATGCCTCGAATGACTTGAAAGATAATAATCTGCATGACAAACCAATTTCTCAGTTATCACCTCACTATTCATGAACACTGATGTACTACAGAAAGGTAAGGAAATGTGTCCAGTGACCCACACATGGTAGAGTGAATTGAGCCAGGTTTTAGAACCCAAGAAATCTGGTTCCTAAACTCTCAGAGTAGACCAAAGCACTAACTACAGTCAACAATACATTTGAAACTAAAAATGTTTTCTCATTAACTACATGTTTCTGTTCGCTGTAATACTCTGCACCAAGAACTTATAGTGTTCTAAATACATACATTTATTCAACTTTATGATTTTTCTATCCTATTTTATTCCAAACCCTGTTTTCATAAAATTTTACCATGAAACTCATATGAAACAGAAATATTTTTATAAAGTTAATTCTCAGCTGGCAGGTACCCCAAAGACCTGAACAGGGTCAGGTTCATGGTCATGCAGCTCATGCGGCCTCATTCAACTCTGTGCTCAGAAAAGCCTCACACTTGGTTTAATGTCCTGTTTTTGCTCTCTTGAAATTTCTTACTTGAATAAAGGACCCTGCATTTTCATCTTGGACTAGGCCTCACAAATTATGTAGCTGATCCTAGACTTGAATTATATATGCTATTAGAAAGAAATTATGAAAATGAGACTCTGGTTTCTTTGCTTTTTCCTCTTATTCATACGAAATCAATACTGTCACATTTATTCAATAAGCAATTGAATAAAACTTTAGTCATTAGAGATATTGATTTAAAATGTTCCAGAGAAGAAAAACATAAATGTTGAGGTAGTCTTCAGCCAAATAGAGGCAAATGAAATTATTCTCCTTAGTCTGGAGTAGTAAAGATAGAGAAGAGAGATGACGAAATGTGTGAATATATTCACGCTAAGGAAATGAAGAATATCCACTATATGCCAAATGGCAAGTAAAGGGTACAAAAAAGGGTCATCAGTACCTCCTGGATGTAGAGAAATACCAGCTAAGAATTCAAAGAGAGAAAAATAAGATTACTCTCAAAGCCCTAAGCAGTAAGAGCAACACCTAAAGACACAAAATACAGATATGCAAAATTACCTTAAATAAATGATTTCATGGTTTATTAAATCCATAAGTTACAGAATGTACACATTGCAAGGGATATTCTCCTGCTATGGAAGTTCAAAAGAAGGAAAATCAGCAAGGCAAACACTGACTATGAATACCCAATAGCTGTCTGAGATTGTGAATGTGATTTCTCATTGTTGCAAAAGAGTTGTAAACTGCCAACGTGAATCAGTAAAACACTTTAGTGTGATGACTACAGATATCTGATACATCTAACAGTTTTCCAAGGTTTTATATTCAAAATGCTATCGTTGATTAGGATTTGCCTTTCCATAAGAGAAGAGAAGGGGAAGGAAAGGGAAGGGAGAGGAGGAGAGAAGAGATGAGATTTTTATGAATATAGGTTATTTTGGTACCTTGTGACACTAATATGTCAAGGTCCATAGTATATTCTTGTTTCCCCATATGGAGTTAGAATGGGGTTGTATTGTATTATTAATACATGTTATAATATTCTGATTCAAATGAACAGATGTCTACCAGAGTAAACAAATGGACTGACAATCTGATGGCAATCGTGTCTCAATTCAAGTACCATTAGTTACCTTCTCAAGTCCTGATCACATTGAGTGGACCCACCTTGACTGTCCTGACTCACAGCCTTCACATTGACTATTATCTCTTTCTCTTCCCTTCTTAGTTGATTGTGTATCAGCCTTTAAGCCTCTAATTTAAATGTTCTCTCCTCAGAGAGAGGTCCATTATGCCCCCTATACAATGTAAGTCTACCTCTCTCATTTTTTCCCCTATTACACTTCATTTTTTCATAGGACATTTTAGAATTTGCCATTATTTTTATTCCTTAATTTTTGTATTCTTTAGTTTTTGTTTTTGTTTGGTTTATCTCCCCAACCCAATTCAGATTCATGAAAAGACAAGGACTATGTATGTCATTTCTGTCCACTGTCCTATCACCAGTGCTCAACACAATGCCTGCCACATATTAGGTGTTTTATGTTTGAATTATCAAATAATTTCTAATTATAGTTCATGTAGATTGTACACCTATCCCCCCAAATATTTCATCAACATTACAAATGACCATGAATAGCTATATAGGCACTGTCACTAGCGAAGACAGAGCCCAAACTGTCCATGGACAGAGGGATGTTAAAAGCCTAAAGAATCAGATCCCAGTGAAGAAAATTTAAGTAAAGGGAAGAATTGATCTAGGGAAAGCACTATTTTAGTGGAAACAAAAATTTAACTGCTGATCAGTATGCGACTTTTAATAGAAATGTATACCACGAGTTACCTCAAAATAATTATTTATATGCTAAACTCTTGGCTTTAGAATTGCCAACAGCATAATATGCAAATATGGCATAGTATGCCAGGATCTTCTATGTAGATTTTTCCCAAGGCAAAACACCATGAGGTTAAATACTAGGTACTTGAGGAGAAATAACTCATGCATGTAGTAAACGTTAAAGAAGGTGGGATCCTTAGGAATAATCACTGAATCCAGGATCTGAAAGGCAGTTATCACTGGGAAGACAGAAGAGGATCACCTGCACAGGGTTACAGAGGGGGTTTCTAATATATTCTACTGTTTCCCTTCTTTTAAAGTTCATCTTAATCTCAGGAAATTCTAAGGTTTGATGAAGCTGGTCATGAAATAAATCATACTCTTCTCTGTATTCTTCTGAATGTTTGAAATACTTCATAGAAAAATAGCAAAAATGGCCTTGAAGGATATCCAAAATGAACATAGTTCCAAGAAGTTCCAAGAAGTTCACAATAGTTCCAAGAAGGGCTTAAATTCATTGATAAAAATTACTCTTCACTGAGTAATGCAGCATATAATAAAAAACCAAACTCCCTTTTAAAAATCCTTTGCAAATAGTTAGGTTTGGTTCATGCAAACAGTGAACATGTGTAGGAAGGTTGGGGTATCAGGTTGTAAAGAAAGACAGAGGTTGTATCTAGAGAGACACAATGTACCACAATGATGAGAATATTATCTCTACATAGATGTCAGCAGGGCATTCACTGAAGGAAGGACTTTGGGAGGTCGTTACCTTCAAGGCTATTGTACTAGAAATGTTATGTTACATTTCTTATGTGGTTCTCTTGAATCAATGGAGATTGAAGACAATGTATCCAGTTTGGAAGATGTTGCAGTAGTTAAAGGAAAGAAAAAAACAAAACAAAACAGGACACTGAGGAAAGGGAAGTGTAGAAATCAAGAGAATAATATTTGGGATTTTTTTAAGTAGTACTGGTTTTTATTTTTAATATTTATTTTTGGGAGAGTGCAAGCAGGGGAGGGGCAGAGGGAAAGGAACAAAGGATCTGAAGCAGGTTCTACACCGACAGCATTGATCCTGATGTGGGGCTAGAACTCAAGACCGGCGAGATAATGACCGGAGCAGAAGTCAGATGCTCAACAGGCTGAGCCACCCACATGCCCCACTAGAATTGTTAAAAGATGCTGAAGTAGGACCTTTTGTTTGACTGGTACAAAGGACCTGAAAATGAGTAGTTGCCATGGAATTGTAGGCATAAAACAAGTGAGCGAGGACTAGGCATCATTACATCCTCAGTGAGGTCTATCTTACCATCCGATTTTAAAGTGCAACTGCTCCACATTTCTCCCCGGCTCATATGTTCACTGATACGTTCACTGTTTACTGTCTATATCCATTAATAGGGTAGACACAGGCTAAGTGTGCCTATCTAAATTTAGTTAAAATATTTGGTTCCTCAGTTATACTGGCCACATTTTATCCACATGTAACCGCTGCTACCACACTGCACAGCCCAGATGAACATTTCCATCACTGCAGGAAGTTCTATTACATAGAACTGGTTTATATCCTTCCACTAGAAGTTAAGCTCCATGAAGACAGGGACTTTTGTTTGTTCAGCAAAGTAAAGCCCCAGTACAGAACAACCCCTGACATAGTGTATATTCTTAATAATTTTTCCCAAATAATTTAATAAATAAATTATCATTCTTGGTTCAGAGTCATTTAAAGCAGACATTGCATAATGTTATAGCCTAGTGAAGAGAGTTGCTACGCAAAATCAAATGTGATAGCCTAGTGAAGAGATACACTATGCAAAATCAAATAAATATACAATTACTGACATAATAATATGCTATGAAAACATATAACACTCCTCCTCGAAATACCCAATTCACCTGGTCTCTGAAAATCCACAACGTCTTACTTTTATTCCAACCTTACTGGTTGCTTTGCTCCTAAACCCATATTCTGTTAATATTGGAATGTACCAATATTCAGTTTTTGGTCCTCTTTATTTATTTCATATAGTCAAGGATTCCTGAAATTCTATTTTGAGTCAGAGCTTTCTTCTAAAGTCCAGGCTCTTAAGGGGCACCCGGGTGGCTCAGTCGGTTAGACGTCCGACTTCAGCTCAGGTCATGATCTCACAGTCTGTGGGTTCAAGCCCCACATCGGGCTCTGTGCTGACCTCTCAGAGCCTGGAGCCTGCTTCGGATTCTGTCTCCCTCTCTCTCTCTGCCCCTCCCTCACTCGCTCTCTGCCTCTCTCTCTCTCTCACAAAATAAAATAAAGGCAAGGGAGCAGCAAGATGGCGGAGAAGTAAGGAGCCCCACTACCTCCGTCCACCTGCAATTGTCAAACTGAGAAGAATTAAAAGCCACCGCTCTCTGGTCTCCAAGAATGGAGGTGTGCGGACAGACCCCTTATCGAGAGCAGTCTCACGGCTGCCTGAGTGAGTGCGTGCGAGCTGGGACCGGAGACTTTCGGGGAGGGAGCGCAGGGCCCGGAGACAGAGCACCCAGAGGCTTGGCCCTGGGCCCGCTGAAACCCGCGTGTCCCTAGGCGCGCCGCTCCTAGCCGGGCGGGGCGCCGGGAGACCGGAAGCGGACAGGTCAGCGGGGAGCCGCAGGCCCAGGGCGACCAGGAGACCAGAGATGGACAGTTCCTCGGACAGCTGCTCACGCGGGGCGCCGGGTATCCAGAGGCGCCGGACCTTCACAGCCGCTCACGGTTCCGCCGCAAGGCTGGAGAGAGACCGGGGAGGAGAAGTAGAGACTGAATCACCCACAGCGCAATCCCTGCAGAGGGGAGATTCAGCCCGGGACTGAGGGCCGCTGAGCGCTGAGAGAGGGATCCGTCCCTTCAGCGGGGCGTCAGTCGGACCAGGCAGCTCACCGACTGCAGGCGGAGGAGGGGAGAACTCTGACTTCACAATCCCCCTATTCAACCCGGATCAGAAAGCCGCCCGCTTGCAGATGACTTTAACTGTGGTGGCAATATTGAGTGTGCGGGCAAGGACTTAGAAACCGGGCAGAACTTAAAAAAACAGAAACAATTAGATCCGCCCAAGGCACAGGAAGGTGGGACTCAAGAGAATGGCTGGCGACACATGGTCTGAGGGGGGCTTGGGGTGCCCGTCGCCATTCTCCCCAAATCCACCAAGGGGGTGCCTCAGAGAGCAGCCCCTGAGACCCGACCCACCTGCACCAAGCCACGCCCATCCGCGCTGGAGAGCTGCTGTGCTTTTGCTTAGTGCCTTTAATTGGTTTTTTTCTTAATATTTTTACTTTTTAATTTTTTCCTCTGTCTCCTCTTTACTACTTTCCTATTTCCTTCTTTTCTACTTTTCCCCCTAGAATCTGGGAAAGACACTTAGGCACTGCTGTGCTTAGATCAACTCTTACCATCCAGATAGTTTTTCCTTTATCTCATCCTTATCTCCCCCCCTCCCCCTGCAGGTTTTAAGCTCTCAGATTGTCCTTTATCTCTGACTGTCGCTGTCCCCCTACCCCCACTCTTGCCTGCTTTTTTTTTTCTTTTTGTTTTCTTTTCTTTTTTTCCCCTCTCTTTTCTTTCCTGTTCCTTTTTTTCTTTCCCCTTTTGGTTTGCTTCTTTACTTGTTCTGTCAGTACATTTGTGTGTTTGTGTTCTCTGTGTTTGTCTGTCTGTTTTCCTTTCCAGGGCTACCTCAAGAAACAACCCAAAGCACACATAGTGGAAAGTCCCAAATATCGCTGAGTAGGGAAATAAATTAATCAGAGGTATAACAAGAGAAACTGAGAGACACCATTAAAAGAACATCTCCTGAAATGACAGACCCTAGACACTCCAAGAGCCTCCTTCTATAGAGGAATACTAATAAATGCACAGTGCAGAACCAGCTTTCAAAACTGACAAGAGACAGAAAGCTAGCCAAAATGATGAAACGAAAGAACTCTCCTTCAAAGAAACTCCAGGAAGAAATCACAACTACAGAACTGCTTAAAACAGACACAAGCAACATAACTCAACAAGAATTTAGAACGATTGTCATAAAATTAATTGCTGGGCTTGAAAAAATCATAGAAGCTATCAGAGAGGATATTGATACAAAGAGTAGGAACCTTCAAAATAGCTGTGACAAGTGAGAAAAGGCTATAAATGAGATGAATAATACAGTGAAGGCTGCCACTGCATGGATTGAAGAAGGAGAGAGGAGAATAGGTGAATTAGAAGACACAGTTATAGCAAAAGAGGTGGCCGAGAAAAAGAGAGAGAAAATGATTCAGGAGCACGAAAGGAAAATCAGAGACCTGAGTGATACAATCAAACAGAACAGTGTCCGTATCATAGGAGTTGCTGAAGAGGAAGACGAAGACAGGGTGCTTGAAGGGGTGCTGGACCAAATTATACATGAAAATTTCCCCAATCTGGGGAAAGAGAAAGACACTGAAATTCAAGAGATAGCGAACTCCTCTAAGACGTAACATAATCTAACCTTCAGCACGACATATCATAGTGAAACTGGCAAAATATAAAGATAAAGAGAGACTTCTGAAAGCAGCTAGGGAGAAAAGGGCCCTCACACACAAAGGGAAACCTATCAGAGTGGTTACAGACCTATCTACTAAAACTTGGCAGGTCAGAAAAGAATGGCAGGAAATCTTCAATGTGATGAACAGGAAGAATATGCAACCAATAATTTTTTATCCAGCAAGCCTGTCATTCAAAATAGAAGGAGAGATAAAGGTTTTCCCAAATAAAAGTTGAGAGAATCACCACCAAACCAGCCCTACAGGAAATCCTAAGAGGGACTCTATGAGGGAATTGTAGCAAGGAATAAAGGTACCAGAAACATCACTACAAACATACACTCTACAGGGAACACAATGAATCTAAACCCACATTTTTCAATAATAACACTGAATGTCAATGGACTGAATGCTCCAAATGACACAGGGTAGCAGAATGGATCAAAAGCCAAAACCCATCTGTTTGCTGTCTACAAGAGACTCACCTTAGACCTGCAGACACCTTCAGATTGAAAATAAGGGGATGGAGAAATATCGATCATGCCACTGGACGCCAAAAGAAAGCTGGAGTAGCCATACTTATATCAGA
The DNA here is from genome assembly GCF_006229205.1 of Suricata suricatta. Lineage (NCBI taxonomy): Eukaryota > Metazoa > Chordata > Mammalia > Carnivora > Herpestidae > Suricata > Suricata suricatta. Next base: position 157,138,496 of record NC_043700.1, on the reverse strand, counting down.
CAAACTGGACTTTAAAGGCAGTAACAAAAAATGAAGAAGGAAATTATATAATAATCACAGGGTCTCTACATCAAGAAAAGCTAACAATTATAAACATCTATGTACCGAATTCGGGAGCTCCTAAATACATAAAACAATCACAAACAGAAGCAATCTTACTGATAAGAATGTGCTTATTGCAGGGGACTTTAATACTCCACTTACAACAATGGATAGGTCGACCAGACAAAAAATCACTAAAGAAACAATGGACCTGAATGGCACACTGGAGCAGATGAAATTAGTAGATATATTTAGAACTCTGCATCCTGATGCTAGGGAATTCACTTTCTTCTCAAGTGCACTTGGCACATTCTCCAAGACTGATCATATACTGGGTCATAAAACAGCCCTCCATAAATACAAAAGAATTGAGATCATACCATGCACACTTTCAGACTACAATGCTATGAAACTTGAAATCAACCACAGGAAGAAGTCTGGAAAACTTCAAAAAATGTGGAGGCTAAAAACTACCCTACTAAAGAATGATTGGGCAAACCAGGCAATTAGAGAGGAAATTAAAAAATATAGAGAGACAAATGAAAATGAGAATACAACAATTCAAATGCTCTGGGACGCAGCAAAGGCAGTCTTAAGAGTAAAGTATATTGCAATCCAGGCCTATTTCAACAAACCAGAAAAAGCACAAACTCAAAACCTAACAGAGCACCTAAGGAAACTAGAAAGAGAGCAGCAAAAACACCCCAAACACAGCAAAAGAAATAATAAAGATCACAGCAGAATTAAACAACATAGAATCCACAAAAACAATTGAACAGATCAGTAAAACCAAGAGTTGGTTTTTTGAAAAAATAAACAAACTTGATAAACCTCTAGCTAAGCTCCTCAGAAAGAAGAGAGAGAACATGCAAATAGACAAACTCATGAAGGAAAATGGATCTATTACAACAGATCCCTCAGAAATACAAGCAATCATCAGAGATTACTATGAAAAATTATATGCCAACAAACAGGACAATCTAGGAGAAATGGACAAATTCCTAAACACACATGTACTACCAAAATTCAAACGGGAAGAGACAGAAAATCTGAACAGACCCATAACCAGTGAAGAAATAGAATCAGTTATCGAAAATCTCCCAATGAATAAAAGCCCAAGATCCCCAGGGGAATTCTACCAGATGTTCAAAGCAGAGTTAACGCCGATCCTTCTATAGCTATTCCAAAAAATAGAAATGGAAGGAGGACTACCGGTCTCATTCTACGAAGCACATATCACTCTGATTCCTAAGCCAGGCAGAGACCCAACAAAAAAAGAGAACTACAGGCTAATTCCTTAATAAATACGGATGCAAAAATACTCAACAAGATACTAGCAAATTGAATTCAACAGCATATAAAAAGTATTATCCATTATGATCAAGTGGAATTTATTCCCTGGTTACAAGGCTGGTTCAATATTCACAAATCCATTAATGTGCTACATCACACTAACAAAATGAAAGAAAAAAAATCATATGATCCTGTTGATAGATGCAGAAAAAGCATTTGACAAATTCAGCATCTCTTCTAATAAAAACCCTCAAGAAAGTCGGGATAGAAGGAACTTACTTAAACATCATAAAAGCCATTTACAAAAAGCCCACAGCCAATGTTATCCTCCATGGGGTAAAACTGACAGCTTTCTCCCTGAAATCAGGGACACGACAGGGATGTCTACTTTCACCACTGTTGTTTAACATAGTGTTGGAGGTCCTAGCATCAGCAATCAGACAACAAAAGGAAATAAAAAGTATCAGAATCAGCAAAGAAGAAGTCAAACTTTCCCTTTTCACAGATGACATGATACTCTACATGGAAAACCCGGTCGACTCCACCAGAAGCCTTCTAGAACTGATCAATGAATTCAGTAAAGTTGCAGGGTACAAAGTCAATGTACAGAAAT
>NC_043700.1:157090498-157136448 GCF_006229205.1 Suricata suricatta | reverse complement strand
ACACACACACAATGGAACGGAATGGAATGGAATAATGGAATACTATATGGCAATGAGGAAGAATGAAATATGGCCATTTGTAGCAAAGTGGATGTACCTTGAGGGTGTCATGCTAAGTGAAATAAGTCAGGCAGAGAAGGATAGATACCATATGTTTGCACTCATAGGTCTAACAGGAGAAACCTAATAGAGGACCATAGGGAGAAGAAGTGGGATAGAGAGCTGGGGAGAGTGAGGGACACAAATCATGAGAGACTACTGAATACTGAACACGAACCATGGACTGGAGCGGGGAGGGAGGGAAAGGGGTCCTGGTCATGGTGGGGGGCACTTGTGGGGAGAAGCACTGGGTGTATTATGGAAACCAATTTGAAAATAAACGATTAAAAAATAAAAATTAAAAAATTAAATAAAATAAAGGCATAAAAAATTAAAACTAAAATAAAATAAAGTCTAGGCTCCTATATCTAACTGTCCAATTGACATTTCCATGTGGCTATCTAATTTCTTAAACTCATCATATCCAAAACAAAACTGATTTTTTCTCTCCCAAATCAATCACACTTAATAGTTTTCCCTATTATATAGAATTGTTGTTCCAATCTTCTGGGCCACAAATCTTGGTTTCACCTACAACTTCTCTCTTTTAAGTAGTAAGTCTGGATGGCTCTCCAAGGTGTCTATAACCCAATGACTTCTGACCTCCTCTATGCTACTATCTTGTTAAAGCTACTCTCATTTCTGTAGAGTAAGACTGCTTCCACCTATTCAGACTATAATCTCTTATTTTTTTTAATGTTTTTCTTTTTTTATTGAGAGAGGGAAAGAGACAGAGTGCGAGCTGGGGAGAAGCAGAAAGAGTCGGAGACAGAATCTGAAGTAGGCTCCAGGCTCTGAGTATCAGCCAGAGCCCAATGCTGGGCTTGAACTCACAAATTGTGAGATCACAACCTGAGCTGAAGTTGGATACTTAACCGCCTGAGCCACCCAGGTACCCCTCTTATTTTTTTATAAAGCTTTCTTGAGATACAATTCACATAACATAAAATAAGCCCTTTTTAAAATACTTAAATCAGTAGTTTTTAGTAAAGTTAGAGTTGTACAACATCACTACTACCTAATCTTAGAACATTTTTATCATCAGAAAGAAGCCTTACACATATTCACTACCCTACTTCCCTCCAGGCCCTGACAACTAATAATTCAGTTTCTATTTCTATGGATTTGACTATTCTGGACATATGATATGAACAGAATCCCTTCTATTCTTAGTTCATAGAAAGGTTTTGGGTGTTTTTTTTTTAACTGATGAATAAGTGTTGGGTTTTGCCAAATACTTTTTATATAATATCCAGATGATCATGAATTATTTGCCATTTTTTCCAATAATATGGCATATTACACCAATCTATTTTCATGTATAAAGCAACTTTGCATTCTGGGATAAGTCTCATTTGGTTTGGATGCATAATTTTTTTATATGTTGCTGGATTTAATTTGCTAGTATTTTTTGAGAATTCCTATGTCTATGTTTATAATGGAGAGTGGTCTGTAGTTTTTCTTACTATACCTTTGTTTTATTTTAGTATCAGAGTAATACTGGAATAATAGAATGGGCTCATAAGCATTCTCATTTTTTAAGGAGAATTTATGAAATATTGGTGTTAATGCTCCTATAAATGTTTAGCAAGATTCATCAGTGAAGCCATATAAACCTTAATTCATTTTTACATGAGCTGGATATTATTGTTATTAATCCTATCTCTTTCTTAAGCCTATTCAGATTTTCAATTTCTTTTTGAGTGAGTTTTGGTAGTTGTGAATTTTTCTATGAAGTTGTCCAAATCACCTAGGTTATTTAATTTCATGTCATAAAAATGCAATACAAATATATTCTCCTACAGTCTTTTTGTAAGATCACTGCAGCATTATTTACAACAGCCAAGATATGAAAGCAACCCAAGTGCCCAATGACTGATGACTAGGGAAGGATGTGGTGTATATAAAGAATGAAATATTACTCAGCCATAAAAAGATCTTGTCATTTGCAACAACATGGATAGACCTAGAGGGTATTATGCTAAGTGAAATATGTCAAAGATTTCATTTATATGTGGAATCTAAAAAACAAAATGAACAAAGGAACAAAACAAACAGCCTTTCAAATATAGAAAACAAACTGGCGATTGCCTGAAGGAAAGGTGGGTGGAAGAATAAGCAAAATAAAAAAAGGAGATTACGAGGTACAAAAAAAAAACAAAAAACCCCACAACAAAAACAACAACAAAACACACCTCCTAAAAGAAAATGATTATCCAGGGAATTAGCCAGGAAGGACGATGGAATCCAGAAAAGCAATGGAATCAAAAGTAGAGAAGAATATGCTGTCCCAAAGATTAGAGATAAGAGTGTTAGAAAAGCAAGTTACACCCCTATGAAGAAAGGAGAGATAGACAATCACGCTTCTGAGAGATCAAGCAATCTGAGGTCTGGAATGTTCACTGCGTTTGGAGACATGGGGGCCACCCATGGAAGAAAGACTATGCAGAGGCCAACATGGAGTAAGAGAAGTGGGAGAAGAAGAAAAAACCAGAGTGATTTTAAACAACTCTTGAGAAGTTTGACTGTGAAGGGGAAGAGAACTCTAGCAACACAGAAGGACGGCGGGGAGACAGTTCTTTGTCTGCTTGTTTAAGGTGGAAGATGTTTGAGCAGATGGCAATACAGATGGAGGGAATGAGGTAGAGAGAAGGATCAGTGATGGAGGAACATTCCTGAGTAAGCAGGCAGTGCATGCATTAAAAGAGACTGACAATGCATACACGGAAGGAGGAGGAGGAGGTAATATCCTTGATTACATCGGGACTGAACAGAGAGAGTGTGGAAATAAATGGAAGTAGGTTTTTAGGTCTGGTGGCAGGAGGGTGAAGTAAGTTACTGGAGAAGAGAGAAACGTTATGTGCAAAATATCCGTACATCATTCTTCGTATAATAAAGATTCCAGTAAAAAGTTTCATCTTTAAACAATTATATTAACATTTAAAATAGTACCTGTCCACAGAGGACCACCATGGCATCTGCTGCCACTTCTTTTTCCACACTCCCTTGACAATGACAATTCTCCTAAGAGCTAAGGTTTTCTGCCGCAAACACCTTTGATTCTCTGCCTGAGGGCTCTCCCTGGCTGTACAGGCCGGACTAGAATTACAAAGAAGCTTATGCTCCTGGGAACACCCACCAATCAACGACTGATGACAGTGGGAGGAAATAGAACTCCGCTTTTTCTCTTGCTCAGTGGTGACAACTCTAAGGCCTATCCACACCGTTTCCTAGAAAACTCAGTGGGAGGGGGAACTAAACTCCAGTTGCTCAGTAACGTGCCCTGTTTTGGCTCCTCTCTCTTTCCTGTGTCACTTAGCTGTCTCCTCTTCTAGCACCTCCTGGAACCACTTCCAAAGTTAATGTTTATCTTAGAGTCTGCTTCTGAGAGGAACCAAAGCTAAATGCAAAATTATTCAGTTATTCTAAGAAGAAAAAATGATAATAATGAAAGACATGGGAAAGATACTAATTGTATTCACTGGAGCTAACCATCCAAACAATAAGCTATACTGTCTCCACCTCTGTAATTTGGTATTATCAGTGATATTAATAAGGACATGAACTTACAATACTCAGAGAAGAATCAAACTGTGGATGATATTAGATCATACTAATAATTTTGCTTATCATGTATCATAAATAGAATGTCACACATATATTTTAAAACAAGTTAGTCATTGCTGTGTTTAACTATCTCAGCAATAACAAAGACATTTTGCTTCCTGGGATGATGCCCATCACACCTACATGTGCCATTTGTCATCATTCAATTTTGTAAAAGTCAACAAATACTTAAGTAACTTGGGTATAAGGCACTTAGTGTTCCTATTAAAGGCTGAAAACTTTGAATTTGATAATACAATCTGTTGCCATTCTACCACAAAGGAATTATTGTACCTTGCCCAATACCTTCCTCCCAGTAGGCACCCAATACATGTTTTTTAAAAAAGAATGATGACCAGTATCTGGGGCGCCTGGGTGGCTCAGTCGGTTGAGCTTTGAGCACTTGGTTTTGGTTCAGGTCGTGATCTCACAGGTTTTGGGTTTAAGACCTGCATCTGGCTCAGCACTGACAGCACAGAACCTGCTTGGGATTCTCTCTCTACCTCTCTCTGCATCTCCCCTGCTTGCTTGCTCTCTCTCTCTCAAAATAAAAAAATAAACATTAAAAACAGGATAGGGACACCTGGATGTCTCAGTTGGTTAAGCATCTGACTTCAGCTCAAATCATGATCTCATAGCTCCTGAGTTTGAGCCCCACATTGGGCTCTGCGCAGACAGCTCAGAGCCTGGAGTCTGCTTTGGATTCTGTGTCTCCCTTTCTCTCTGCCTCTCTCCCACTCATGCTCTATCTCTTTCTCTCAAAAAATAATAAATGTTAAAAAAATTAATTAAAAATTTTTTTAAAAAGGAATGATGACCAGTACAGTGCTACATTTGAATGGCCAGCAAAGTGCCTATAAAAGTAGGAAGAGTTAAGAACAATAATAAAACCAGTATGCACTATGTTTCAATACAATCATTTTTCATTATAGCTTTACATTTTGGTCTTTGATTCCTTGTGAAGATTTGGAAATTTTAAATTATCAACATATATTAAATATGTAAAATTCCCTCTCAGTGTAAGATTTCTGGTGCTTTTTAATTGCTGCTTCTTTATATACTCTGTTTTTGTAGTTTTGTTTACTGTGATCTTTTCCTACTGATGAAAATGCATTAATTTAAAAAGTATCGCCATTTAAGAATCCTGAACAAGAAGCAAGATGACTATATGCTTATGAACAGGATAGAAAAAGTCCTTAAAGAATTAATTAAATACATCCCATTATGACAATCACTGATTATGGGTTACCAATGAACTGAAATTACTGTAGGTATTGTCTGTCCCCAACAGAAGTTGGGACTATTCTGGCCAGGCAGAACATTTGTACTGCCTTCTCCCTCTTTGAAGTGTCTTTTCTTTAATAATTAATGATTCAGCTTACTCTGGTAAGGAAGGTGAAGACACACCTCTCTCCCCAAAGCACCACTAAAAGAAATCAAATAGGAAAGGGAAGGAGAGACTGAAGACACATTGATTCCCATCAGTTTAGTGGGGCCATTTGGTCCAACTAACAAATAGCTACTAAGGGTTTACTAACTACAGTTCAGAGACATCCTCAGCCTGACAGACAAGGGAGAGAATGTTTCCAAAGGGAAGCTGTATGTGGTGCCAGAAGCAATTAATGTTCCTCTAGGTAATGGTTCATCAAGCAATTGCTACATGCTCAGTCTGGGACTCTGACAAGCAAAAGACAGAAGATGTGCTCAAAAATATCACTTCTACTACTTCCAGTTATTCCCTTGTGAAAAGATTCTAGTGACATCCATCCTTTCAAATTGTAAAAGATGACATCCAGAGCACCTGAGGTATGCTAGAATACTCCTAGCTCCCCCTGCTGACCGTGGAGCCTGTTCAGGACGCACTCACTCGCTCTCTCGTGCACTCTCGCGCCCTCTATCTCTCTCTCTCTCTCTCCCCCCCCCCACCCTCATCTCTCTGTAAAATACAAAAATAAAATAAAATAAAGAGCCCTTAAAATAAAGAGTCTGCACAGGGGATTACAAATTCAATATTCCTGAGTTAGTAACCTGGAGCCTATTAGTTGTTCTTGACGTACTGAGAAAAACCAGATGAACAACGAAGCTGTGAGAATTTAAAAATAAAAACTACGGTCATATAAATTTATACTTTGCTTCCAAAATGCCCATTAATAAGAAAGGATGCTCATATCCAGTATACAGTAAGGATAAACTTTTGTCTTTTTAAGATAATGAATTATTTTATAAGTCAAAATGAATTGAAAATCCTTAATGAACTAGGAAATATTACTCATATATATTACTAACATCATGGGATGGGAAAACTCTTACTGTATTCATTTTCATCATTATAAAATGGTACATAAGGCATAGCATGCTAGCTGACTTTTTGTATGATCGTTTCACCTCCCCACAGAACACTGCTGTCAACAAAATGATGTTCACCTTGCAAAATAACTTTTCTTTCTTTACTATTTTGTAAAAGGAAACCGCTTAAATGTAATACAAGTATAACTACAGAAGAACACAAAACAATTTCAAAAGCCCCTACTGAACATAGCTTTCATATTCAAAATTCTGCCTCCTCTATTGCCAGTCTTGATAAAAGGTACCATGTCAGTTGTCGATCTCTTAGACTCCATCTGACCGTCAGCACGCCGCCCGAGAGGCTAACAAGGCAGGCTTGGGAAGGAAACAAGCAGGTCTCAGCTGAAGGGGATAACGCAGCTCAGCTGTGCGGGTGGCTGATCTCGCAGGTCGAGGCACGTGTCTTTTCCTCTGACAGCCCTTCTGGCAGCTCCCCAAAGGTCCCCCTTCTTTATTATTTCAAAAAAGGGCTACTTCCAGAATATGATGGTATAGGCAAGGAAAGGACTGTGCCTGTCTTAGGTTGGGGGCCTGCCAATCCCCCTTACCCACCATGGGCATACCCAGAAGCCTGTGCCTGAGCAGCCTGTCTTAGGTTGATAGGATGGTAAGGCCCCTCTTACCCGTCGTTGGCTAACCAGCCCGCACCTCTTGCCATAATACAGCTCTTCATCGACCTTCTGGTCAGCCACATTCTACATCTTAACCATTTGTCAGACTCTGTCAGTTACATTTCCTACATATTTCTTCAGTTTTCCTTTCATCCACACCTCACTGACAATGACCTCCGGAATGGCCTCTTGGACATCTTATCAACTCCTCCTGACCCTCCATGATACTGTTTGAGTATTCCTACCCATGTAGAAATTGTGATGTTTCTTCTCTGATCATCTGATCAAACTTTTCCTCAATGACTCTCCTTTACCTGAAGATCAAGTTTGAAGATTATAGCATAAGACCCTTCATGATCTTTGCCCACGTGATCTGTCCTGCCACATAAGGTATGCATCTACAGCACATACCTTAACTGTACAACACTCCAGGTCATTCTCCTCCAATTCTTTTTTTTTTTTTTTTTTTGCACTTGCTCTTCCCTCTATATAAAATGTCCTCTCAATTAATCCTTGTTCTTAAAAACTGAGCTCAGATAACAGTTCTTCTGTGAAACTGTCCTTGCCATCGCTGAGGTATTTAATTAGTCCTTCTCTTGGTTCCAAGAGTTTTTACTCCTTCAAATGAGATAATCAAATCACCTTGCAACTTTTAATGCATGAGAAGTCATCAGATGGTCCTGTGTTCCCATACTCTATTCCCCACCCAAAAGCTCCCAGCACTTTGTTTTATATGAGTACCAAAGAGTGTCACAGATAATCATAGAATGATATAAAGCAACACCTTAACAATAGTCATTTATCATTCGCTGTTTTCTAGCATGTAATTTACGTTTTCTTTAGAAAAATGGCTTAAGTAGGAAATTCATTTTGATCTTCTTGTTCAACTGTAAATCGACAGCAGATTATGATCAAGGATGAGGCCATACCAAATCCTGACACACTTAAATATAAAATAAATCAAGTAATATATTTATAATTTAGATATGTTTTCTGAAATAAATTACATGTAGGAGTATTATGATGATGTTAAAATTGCTGAATTATATTAATCATATAATGAGGAAGTTTCAAGGCAAACTTTTAGATTTAGATGCTAAAAACAGTTCACTTTATTTTTTTTCTAGTAGAATGCAGTTCTCACATTCAAATATCCAACATTTTTCATCTACAACATTCCAGAGTTAAATGCATGGGGAGCCTTGTTGGCAATATTACAAACCATAGCTATCTTTCCCTGAATCTCCTGGATCAGCCTCAAAAGAAACTGTACTTATAACATAGAGCTTATTGATATTCTAATTTGATGATAGTATCACTTTTCTTTTTAAAAATAAATTTGGCTTAAAGTAGTATGGATGGAAAAAAGAAATCTCCTGAAGTAATTAACTTTATCACCCATTACTGGTTGCTATTTCATAATGGCATGTTGCATTGGAAAATATTATGATTACTCTACATTTAACCCATAATTAGGAACTTTTAGAAACTTATGTAGCAACCCTTAAGTACTTGTCCTATTTGTTGAATTCCCATTGTGTGATAATAAAAGGAACTTACTGCCTATTAAACATTTACTGTATGCCTGGAGTAGGTTAAATTTATATATATGTGTGTATATATACATATATAAAAATTAAAATTTATTTTCAGGATCACCCTATGAACTATACATAATTATATTCAATTTATTCCTCTAAATTCAATAGCTAATAAGACCCAGAGCTGCACTGAAACATTTTTCTCTAGCTTAAATGTTATGCTCATAACCTCTCCAATAATAAAATGTCATTCAAAAATACAAAGATTTTTCATTTAGTTTAAGACCATTCAGTATCATGAGTAGTGCCAGTATATTCAAACCATATACATTTATTACACATCTGTCAAACACAAGCCTCAAGGTGTACATATACACAGAGATATAATAATATAGAAATGACAGTAAAGAAACCTCCTGTCCGTTAAGTTACCGGTGCTAGTTTTGTGCAAAACATAATGTCATTTAAACTTCAATATGAAAAGTTTATATGGATCTGTATGTGACACACACATAAATTTTTCATCTTATATATATCATAAATGTATTTAATCATGTGTATATATACATACCCACTATATATGTGTGTGTGTTATATAGTGGTATAACACACACATAAATAAATGTTCATATACATATATATATATAAGCATGTGTTATATGTATCTGTGTGTGTACACATACCAACATATAACTTTTGGTATTGAACTGCCCCCATTCTGAAATCAAAACACATATCACTCTAGCTTAAATCTGGAACTAGTGAAGACAGCTATATGTAGAAAGAGAAATGGATAAATGAATTTTATTTCTTTCCTCTCTTCTTTCTTCCTGTTTTCCTTCCTTCAAAATAAAACATAATTGAGTGCCTGTTACACTGTGAAATTCTCTTAGATAAAAGACACAGAACATAGTATGTGGCCATTGTGGTCTTGGAGGGAAAAGAAACAAGTAACTGGATTATTGTCCATGAGGTGTGCATAAATGGCAAACAGATTCAAACCTGCTAAGGGGCAGTGTGAGGAGGTGTGGGAAACGGGTGATGGTGAGGAGGCACGAGGCCCTGCAGTTGAGCTGGGGAGTCAGAGGAGGCTTCGTAAGCCATCCTTTTTTTAATTTTATCTTTTTAAATGTTTGTTTATTTTTGAGAGAGGGAGACAAACAGAGTGCAAGCCAGGGAGGGGCAAAGAGAGAGGGAGGCACAGTATCCAACGCAGGCTCCAGGCTCTGAGCTGTCAGCACAGAACCCAACGCAGGGCTTGAACTTAAGAACTGTGAGATCATGACCTGAGCCGTAGTTGGACACTTATCCGAATGAGCCACCCAGGTACCCCAGCCATCCCTTTATCTACAAAGCATGCTTCTTTTTACTTATTTTTTTTCTTTTGGTGTCAGAACCTTCCCCTTCTATCACTTCAACTCATGTGATTACAGGGCTTCCCAACTGCAAGCTAAGAAGAATGGGGAGGGGTAGCGATTATCTTTACTAAAATATTTATACTTGTGATAGGCCCTTTGGTGAAATTTTAGAAGACTTAGATTTTTCCCGAGGAGGAAGAAAATCTTAAGCAAGTAGATTACAGAACAGAATCTGCGCCTCAAAAAATGAGTCCAAAAGCCTGTAGTAGAAGGAGCTCCAGTGATTCACCAGATGCAAGAGAGAAATGGGAGGATTTAAAAAAATTAACTATGAAATTAAAGTGGTATGTAACTTTCTGGTGATCTTTATAATTATTTTGGACACTGCGCCCAGATGTGGTCAGGAAATGCTCATTTTAATTTAATTCAAGCTCCCAAATGCATCATTCTTTGCAATTTGCATCATTATTTTACTTTGATCGGTTCTAGATCTGTCCTTGAATCCTGGTTACATCTACGTATTTTTCAGAACAATCAAAATTTTTTTTAGATAATGGCAATGTAGAGATACCAGAATTATTTTACCATCGAAATTTTTAAAGTCAGAATGCTTGAGAAGATATACATATGTAATAACATGTAAGACTGACATATGAAAAACTGACATTTAAAAAATAATGACTCCAGACCATATATGAAATCAAAACTGGAGTCACTATTTATTAGTCTATAGCATACTTTTAATTTCTCAGCTCTGATCATATGTCTCACATAAAATATTTCAACGTAAATGTTCAAGTTGCTTTGTACCTTTTTGAGTTGCACTTAAATTTTATCCTTTTTCCTTCTGTGTTCTGATGCAATGTTATACACAGTTGATCCTCAACCTAAAGTCAGATTCCAGAACTTCTTTGTATAAAAGTATTTGTTATATAAGTTTATAAGCTGCTACATTTTGGGTTTTACCTGAAAATGATTCCCCCTGTTCACCCTTACCTATTCCTGTCATTCCTGGTAGTCTTTTAAACTGCTGTTTCAACTCTCCAGACAGTTTTAAAAGGCAGCTGTGGTGCAACCCCAGCTAACAGATCAAAGAGATTCACCCCATGTTTGCCATCACTGAGCTCAGAACGTGGGACTCTCAGTCCTTTGCTGGAAGAGCAGGGAGTCACCGACAAATGAGCCTTTGCACCTCATGCAGTAAAAACACATCCGGTTTATTGTCACAGGGACAGTTACAGCTAAATCAAGGTATTTCATTTGCGCCCTGACACTCTTCTTCACCCGCAGCTCTCATGGTTGGAACTGACACTACATTTCTGAATTCTATTTACAACTGTTGAGCTTCAACATTCTGCTTATATTTGTGACTCACCGATTACGATGAAAAAACAGAAATAGTAAGTGAGCTACAGAATTTATTTTTCCTTTGGTCCTCCCCGAAATAATGTTTGCTTCTCCTCTCAGTGTGAAAGTTTTTATGTATCCCATCTGTAAGTGTTCACAAGAATATAAATCCAATGCAGAAATGAAATACATCATTTCCCGAAAATATTGTGGCAGTTCTCTTTAGTTTCTAAGGATGTATCACCACATAAAGAAAAGAACTGAAATCCCCTCTTGCTCATGTAGGAGGAAATTTAGACACACTTTTTAGGACTTATTTAGTCAGGTGATTTCATCCATTGTCCATTTCCATTGACTGCACAGTACTTGTCTCTATGTGGCCAGAAAATAGTGAGCCCAGATCACCACTAAGGCTCTTAACAAGGGAGACTATTTTCTACAATCAAGAAGGCTGTGGGCATCCATATTGATTTTGGAGAATGTCTGTAGCAAGTGCCTGGATCAGACAACTTGATGGGAGATGAACAAGCAGACCTAGATCAAGCTGTAAAGAAGTTTTCTCTGAAGGGCCTTATTATTTTTTCATGCTGTTTTCTCTGAGCAATAGAGTTGTCCCCATACCTCTCAAAGGATCAGCAATTATTTATTCAGCACCAACTTTGTGCATATCATTTTCACAGTGCTATGGAAGATGCAACGAAGCATAAGTGAGTTCACCATTGTTTTTATAAAATGAGAAGCTACAAAGTTTAAGATAATCATTGTATTATTATGAGCATTCCAGATGCTTTGGCCAGGACCTTGTAATTCTCTTTAACTTTCATTTTCCATACCCACCTCCATCCGTGAGGAAATCTGTTAGCTCTGGCATCAAAATATATCCCAGATCCTACCACCCATCCACCTGGGATCCACCGTGTCTTTGTCTCGCACCAGGATAACAACACTGCTCTCTTAACTGGTCCCCCAGCGTCATCTCTGCCCTCACATAGTCTCTTTTCATCGCATCACACAGAGTCTGTCTTATAAAATATAAGAAAATGGCATCTTGCCATGTTTCTCGTTGGAATTCTGAGATTTATTACCCATTTCACTTGGGAGCAAAAGCCAAGGCTCATACGATGGCCAACAAAGCCTTAAGTGATGTGAGTCATCCTCCCCATTACATCGCTCACTTGGTCTCCTAGTCAATCCCCCCTTTATCAACTTGTCCTCCTTGCTCCAGGCACACTTGCACCTGAAAGGGTTTGAACCAACTGCACCTTCCCCATCCTAAAGTTGTTCTTTTCCCAGCTGTATATATAGATGACTCCTTTGACTTTCTTCATGCCCACATGGAAATGCCAGCATCTCAATGTAGCCAATACCGATGATGCTACATAAATTGGAAAATGCTCTCTTACTCCTAGTTTTCTCACTATTCTTGTCCCTGCTCTACTTTTAGTTATTTATTTTTTATTTTCTCCAGAGTATTCATCATTTGTGGCCAGACTATGTATTGTACGTATTTATTATGTTTATTTATCTCTGCTTAATTCACAAAGATGTAAACTTAGGAGCAGGAATCTGTTTTGTCACTGATGTGTCCCAATGGATCAAAACAACTAATACTAGGCACCCAATAAATACTTATTAAATGAATGAATAAATTTATGAAAGAATGAGTAAAAATAACTATCTTTTACTGAATGTATACTATATGCCAGTGCTCTGCTAAGTATTTTGCATACATTACCTTGCCTCCTCTCATAAAACCCTGTGAAATAGGTACTATCCTCCTCTTGGCAAATGCAGTAACTGGCATTTAGAAAAGTTTGTTACTTGGGGCACCTGGCTGGCTCAGTCATTTGGGCATCCAAGTTTGGCTCAGGTCATGATCTCATGGCTTGTGGCTTTGAGCCCTGCATCAGGTCCTGTGCTCAGACTCTGTGTCTCTCTCTCTCTCTGCTCCTCCTCGGCTCTCTTTCTCTCTCTCACTCTCACTCTCTCTCTCTCTCTCTGTGTCTGTCTCTCTCTCTCCCTCCCTCAAAAATAAATAATTAAAAAAAATAAAAATTATTACTTGTCCAGGGTTACACAGTAGGTAAGTGGCAGATCCAGGATTGAAAGTCATGTCCCACTCTGAGACTTTGGATGTTAGCACTGTGACATGCTGAAAATAGCAACTTGATTCACTACTCAGTTCTGCATAATCATAAGCTCTGTTAGGTTAGGAAAGGATTTAAGCTTTATAGACTGGGAAGCAGAAAGTAATTATCAAGAAATAAGTTATTCCCAGAGTCTAATCCTTATTTACAACAATATTCAAAACAAGATACTGGCTCATATTTTTTTTTATAGAGAAAGGCAAGAAAAATGCCAGAAACGTGTGATTTTTAATTTGTTATCCTTTTAATGTATTTTCTTCACTTTTCTCCTGGGAATTATTCTTAAGTTTTTCTAATGCTTGACCTCTACTCTTGACCTTCAGTGAATCCAATACTTATACGTTACCTCTTCTTGTGCACATGATCTCATTTCAAATTTGAATTTCCGTTCCAGTTTTGCCCCATCCATGTCAGACCTAGCACCACTTGTGTCTTAGATTCCAAAATTCCTTGGAGGAGGAAAGACCTGACTATAATTAGGCACACTAGCTCACCAGATACATACCTTACAGGCAGCCATCAACGGAGCAGACTCTTAATATGTGCATTCTGATAAAAATATCTTGGTCTACTCCCTTCGGAGGCACCCTCCACCCACGCCAACACTTCACTTTCTTTCTCATTTGCCTGGTGAGTCATATCAGTGCTGGCAATTTATATTAAATGCTTCAATCCCAATTTTTGCTTTCTTTTTTTGCCAGTATTTTCTTAACTTGAATAGTCCTTATAAGTGCAATTGTTCACTTCTTATGGTAGAAACAGGGAGGAATGTATGGCAGTCAATAGACTCCTACTATTTTCAATGTGCTAAGCAATATTTTTTTTAGGATTAAACATCCATCATGCTTTAAAAATACTTCAACAGATTGTCTTTCTAAATGGTGCCTTAAACAGCAGTTGTCCCTTCCTTCGCAAGCTCAGTGAAGAGATAATATATCCTTTGGGGTCAGGCTATGCTCCATTTTCTCCCCAGTAGACCCTTTAACTGCAAATAACTTTTCTTAAATGGATTCTCAAGTTTCTTTTTAAATCAAAGTTATTATTAAATTAAAGAAAACAAGAGAAGAATTGTTACATGTACAAAGCATTCACTGTAGCACTTCCTGCAGGGTAGCTCATTTAAATACGTAGGATTCCTGATTTTCCCACTGCCAAACATGGTCCCTGAGCACAAGAACCCTCAAACAATCAGGCGGATGCTAGGAGCAGCACTACCAGAACACTATGGAAGAAACTACATCGCAGTCCAATATGCTACTAGTTTTCTGCCTTGTTTTCATTTCTTTATAGCTTTCTGCATCACTTTGAATTATAACTAGGTCAATCAGAATGGCAGTTCAACAGTAAGACTCTTTACAGCTCTTACTAAATATACGCTTCATCAGCTTATTAGACCACTTGGAACTAAATGTGGTCACACTTTTGTTTACATTTCTCTTCCATTATTCTCATAATGGCACCAATGCATTGCCTATTCCAAGAGTCATGAACACTCGCTCCAGCTTCATTGAACCTGCTCGAATGTAACATCTCTTGCTTCACATAAGGCTCCAACGTCATGTCCCTGTTCACTGCTAGTTGGATCACCGCCCTCGGTGCCCCAGCGCCCATCACTCCTCATAAAAGTATGCCACTTACTTCCAAATTCAGCTTTTAGGCTCCTAAAATACATTTCCTTAACCACTGTTCTATTATGCCCCTCGCAAAACGTTAATAATTCTGGAGTTCTCTAAAAGCCAAATCTGCTTTTTTTTGTTCAGCTTGTAATCTCTTTCCCCAAGACCTCTGATTTCTGATTTGATCCTGTCCAGTCCTTCTCTATGAATCTGCCAAAGCCAGCCTGCTAGTCAATTTTCTGACTTTCTGGAAATCTCCCATTCAAGAACCTGTTTGCTACAGATTCTTCACACGCTTGCCCAGGTACAAAATATCCTCACAATTATCTGGGGGATGCGGCCAAACCCACTGAGCAGAATGTGGCCACTGCTTTCCAGCTTCCCAAACATATGGAATCAAATAGCTCCTCACCTTCATGTTTATCAGGCAGTCACAGGGGCTGGGGGCAGCTCTATCCAAGTATGCCTTTGAGGGATCTGGAATCTGCATATCCAAATCAAGATTTACATGAACCCTGGGTCTGCAGAGATTGTCACAGGACAATCAGGGACAAATCTAATGGTTTCAGAATTAGCATATTCTAATCTCCTAGGGAGGTGGGAGGACCAAGACAAAACTGCTGCCTGCAGCCCTGAGGTGGTTTGATCAAGTGTTAGGTGGAACTGTATTTCTCATTCCTCACGTTCTCACGGACCTGCCCCTCCCAAGTGGGAGTAATATTAAAATACCACTTTCAGCTCCACTGCTGGTGAGGATGGCATAACGTATGGAGATGCTGAATCACTATGCTCTATACCCGAAACTAATATAACATGGGTGTCAACTATACTCAAACATAATAATTATGAGGATGAGGATGAGGATGATATCCCAAGAAGCGTACTGGGGAAAAAACGGTAAATAAGAAATAACATTTCCAGCCCCTTTCACTACTTATTCATACCTCCTGAGAGAGAAGTAACTTTTATGACAAGTGAGGTTGGGAGAAAGAACTGAATATATCAGCTCTGCCACCTTCTCTGGTTTACAGTCTACCTGCCCCAGGAGAGCTGTATCCTGTCTTCTTTCTTCCCATGACAAGCATACATCAGGCATAAGCCTGTCATCTAGAGACTGAGCTGACAGTGTCCTTTCCTGTTTCTACTTTTGGGGGTTCCACAAACATGGAGCAGTGACCAGGAGTCTGTGCGTGCATTGTCAGGACCAAATACTCTCTAGGGTGAAGCATTAGGGAGACTGAGGACGACCAACATCTAAGCCATATTCTCCAATCTAGGCTTGCCAGTAACAAAACAGATATTCTGTGCTCTTTACATGTAGGTTATATTTGAGTTGGGATTTAGGATGGGAAAAAGAGTCTTCATACTGGCCTTCTAAACCCTCAACAGCTGGCGAGAGCAATTATACATACTTTTCACCCCAAATGAAAACTTTCACTTGATAAGTGCCTTCATTTCCTTAATTGTGCATTCAACTAATATTTTTTTAAATAGTTTATTGTCAAATTGGTTTCCATATAACACCCAGTGCTCTTCCCCACAATGCCCTCCTCCATCACCACCACCTCTTTCTCCCCCCTTCCCCTCCCCCTTCAACCCCTTGGTTCCTTTTCAGTATTCAATAGTCTCTCAGGTTTTGTGTCCCTCTATCTCCCCAACTCTCTTTCCCTCTTCCTCTCCCCCTTGTCCTCCATTAGGTTTCTCCTGTTCTCCTGTTAGACCTATGAGTGCAAACATATGGTATCTGTCCTTCTCTGCCTGACTTAGTTCACTTAGCATGACACCCACGAGGTCCATCCACCTTGCTACAAATGGCCATATTTCATTCTTTCTAATTGCCAAGTAATAGTCCATTTTATATATCTATACCACATCTTCTTGATCCATTCATCAGGTGATGGACTGAGCACATAAGTGCCAGGCACTGTTCTAGAGTCTGAGCACACACAATGACAACCAGACTAAAATGTTTGCACCGTGTTTTCGTTCTATAAAATTGAAATAGTTGTATGACTCATGGCAGCTATGAGGATTAAGTGGGTTAGTATATAAGATGCACTTATAGGGAGCACCTGGGTGCCTCAGTCAGTCAAGCTTCCAACTCTGGATTTTGGCTCTGGTCATGATCTCACAGTGAGATCAAGCCCCACACTGATCTCTGCCCTGACCATGTGAAGCCTGCTTGGGATTCTTTTTCTTCCTCTCTCTCTGCCCCTAACCCCCCTCAAAACACACACACACACACACACACACACACACACACACACACACACAAGATACATTCACAGTGGTTCCTGGAGCATCGTAAGCACTCAGTAAGTCAGTAAGTGATGATGATGATGATGAAGATGATGATACTCTTTCCTTCAGTTAGGGAAGGAAGTTTCACAGCCCCAGGATGTAATGAAGTGTCTCAGGTGAAAATATCTTATAACTTCTGATTTCTCAATTCCACTGGCAAACCTTATGCTCAGCTCTTCAGAGGACACTGTTGTTTAATATGCCATGCTGTCAGGAGAAATATTTTTCTGACTTTGAAAATACAGGACTTTCATTTGGTGTGTGTGTTCTGTTTTGCAACTCAAGTAAAGCATCCTATGTATATCATACCTTTAATTACACTGTGGTGGCAATATTGAAAAAATTATTCTCTCCTAGTCTCCTTAGGACAGTACGGCACTGCTAAATAAACACACAGCCATGTTGTCAACACGAATGTTGACAAACAAAGCTGGCATTTCTTTTTTAAAATTCATGATCTAGGATTTTATGTAACTGTTGAAGGAACCAGGCAGAAGTGCAGAGAAACAGGGAGGGGAGAGGAAGGGCAGGGAAAGAAGAGAGGGAAGGAAGGAAGACGGTTGGTTGGTGGGTGAGCAATGGTGAAGATCCCAGTGAGGCCTTTGTACAGCTACTGGCTCATTCAAGTTGCTTTTGCCATTGCAGAGACAGGTCACTAGATTTCAATGGACTTCTCCTCTTCCTTCTCACAAGCTTAATCCCAACCACAGAGCTCAGCACCCTCTGGGCCCCCCGCCATCCCGCCCAGCTCTTTTGCACACAGAACTGTCATTTCTTTAAGAACATTCCAATTGTTATCTCAGTTACATACATCGGCCAGTGAGGGGTTCCAGACTTACATATTTGCTGAGTTGGTTCTAGTATAGAAATGGCTATACTAACACACTCCTGACGTTAGGTCCACATATAGCCAATTTCTCCCACGCAACTGGTCTAGATTTGTCTCAGATGGAACTCTCTGCATACTCTTCTCTCAGAGTCCTTTTATCTATATGCCATGCCAGTTATGAGGATCTTATGAACTAGCTTAGTTAGTTGTTTGAATTCCTGTTTAATCTTCTGTGATGGGTCTATTTATCTCAGCCATGCTAATGTTCTATATAGAAGGACTGATGACTTGTTTTCACAGGTAATGGATTAACTATCAAACACAGCTCATTTCTTCATCCATCAGTTAACCACTAAGACTCATGTCGTTATTTACACATGTTGTGATCTGCAATTTTGTCTTCATTTTGAAACAGGAAACCAAAACTTGGAGAACTCGAATATTGTAGTGTACATGAGGTCATAAAGATCATAAGTGCCTGAGGCATTCACCAAAATATGTTCCTCCTAACCCAAAGTCTTTCAAACTATAAACACTGGTCCGCAGAATTTTGTCAAGAACTGGCCATCCATGTTTTGAAGTCTAATGAAAATCAGTCACTGAAAATTCAAGGAGCAATCGTGGAACAAATTATTTATGAGACGCGCCATTCTCCGATACCTGTCTCCGCTTACACTCCACATTGAAGGAGATATTCCTAAACTACACCCTAATGGGACTTAACGTTTTTGACACTTTAGGGCCCACTTTTTCTTGTTCATTATTCTGAACTCTGCAGGACCCAAACAAAGGCAAAGGCAGTCCTGTCTATACTATATTTTTAATAAACCAAGTAATATTTGGAAAACACTTGATGAGCTTTCTGCTGTTTATAATTTTATTTTTTCTTTCAAAACTAATTACTTTCAGCCTGGAAGGACTTCTCACATAGTGATTTTTATTTTTACATTATAATGCAATGATAAGTGACCTTGAGAGTAGTGAGATCTCCATTTACATCCCTTAAAAGATAAGGATGGAAAGAAGAAAACCAACTAGTAAAAACAAGAGTCCCCTCTTCTGTCCTACCAGTCTGGGAGCAATAAAACTAGATGAAGTGCCTTATAGCTCTTTGGGAATGTGATACATTCAGAAAATCCAAAAATAATAAAGATGGTATTCCTTGGAGCTTGAAATAAGAAACTTGATTAAGAAAGAAGAAAACATTTTATATGGTAGAGGTTAACTTCTATTCCATCCAACATGAAAAGCACAGTTTAGAAACAGAACTAGATTAAAAAATCTTTAGACGGTATCATCACAACGAAACCATAAAAAGCTACTAAGCAAACGATTAGGGAGTGTTTCTAAAGTTTTAATGACTGGTTATAAGCATCTGCCATATGGATGCTGGTCATTATTTAGAAGAAAGAAATGCAAGTCTTAGCAGACTCACATGCAGAGAACCTGTGGTTTGCAAAAGGACAAAAATGATGACGATAAACCGGCTTCTTCAATTGTTAAACATTTACCTAGTGACATGCTATGCACAGTGTTGTGCTCAGGGCTGTGAGGATAAGACAACCAAGAAGACTTAGTTCCTATAGTCAAGAAATTCATAATCTTCTCAGGAAGCTAAGGGATGTACAAAAATAACAGTAATTCAGATCTTTCCTATTTACGTAAAAGCCAGCAGTTTTTTTTTTTTCATCAGATTTGCCTAAGTCAAAATCCTTTGAGCCATTCTTGGCTCCTCTAGTCTGACAAGTTATATATGCACTAAATGCAAGACATATCTATAATCAGGTGTTTCTGGAAATGGATGAAGCAGCAATGGAAAAGATAAATGACAAAGGATGGATAATGAATATAGGGAATGAAAGAATATAGTATTTCAAAAGGCCAGAAAGGAGACAGGTGGCAAGGGCAGGAGGGTATTAAAAAAATTAGTGGAGACAGCTAATAGGTAAGCATTAATGGGCACGGCTAGGAGTTATTTACACCTGCAGAGGTGCAGAAGGCATGAAGCCTCCAAGTTAAGAAAAGACTTTAGCAATATGAACACACAAGGGCAGCTAAATTCCACCATCAAGAATGAAAACGAGAGCAAGAAATATCTATATGTATTGAAAAGAAGAGAAAGAGAAGTGGTAATCAGAGAAAAAAGAAGCAGAAACACAAGGATACTAACACGACCAGATAAAGGCCTATTGGGGAATATATAATGACTTTTAACTAATTTCAAGATCGATTAAGCAATGGAATGTTTAAAGAAAAAAAATATGCTTTATTACATAGAATTTTTAATATGCAATAGTTTAGCATTTAAGCTTTAATTTAATATTCTGAGAATATTTTATAAAATATTTAATAAAGATGCAAAACCATTAACAATTTTAAAATGGTTTCCAAAGGCATTTATTCAATATCAGCAAGGGTGATAAAAATAATTACTATGAGTTATCAACAATGCACTTTAAAGCTCAGTCATTTCAGAATACGTCATTTTATTCAGATGAATGTCAATTCTGAGCAACAACAGACATCTAAAAAACATTATTCAACCTCATTCAACTTTTCCAGAACAATTTTAAGAGGAAAATGCATTCACATATAATGGCTTAAAACTACAACACCCACAGCTGGTCACTTTGTTACATAAAAAAATAAAATGAAATTTATCTCTTGCTAAGTCTTCATAAAGAAGATATTTTGAAGATCATGTATCATATTAGTGTAATATCTCATCCACGTTATCATCTCCATGAAATGTCCATTCCTACACAGTTATTGGACATACAAGGTCCCAAAACTTGGTATCAGAGAAATCTGAGTTCAAATCAAAGTTATATACTAATAATTTTGTAGACCTGTGCATGTTACTTAAATTGTATGTGTTAACAATTTTCTCACAGATAGGGTTTAGGATGCTAGTCTTTCACAGTGTTTTTATAAGAATTAATTGAAATGGTATTTGTAAAGTATACTGTCTAGCACAGTTTAAAAATTCTTTAAAATGGTATATTTAAAAAACTTTTTTTACATTCATTTATTTTTGAGAGACAGAGGCAGAGCACAAGTAGGGGAGGAGCAGAGAGAGAATGGGACACAGAATCTGAAGCAGACTCTAGGCTCTAAGCTGTCAGCACTGAGCCTGATGCGGGGCTCAAACCCATGAACCGTGAGATCATGACCTAAGCCAAAGTCGGACGCCTAACCGACTGAGCCACCGAGGTGCCCCCAAAATGGTATATTTTAATTAGCAACAGGAATTGTATTAATTTTACATTGCATAACAAATTATTCAATCTTGAAACACACACATTTCTTAGTTCTATAGTTCAGTAGCCCAGCTTGGTGCAATTGTGTTCTCTGCTAAGGGTCTGAAGCAGAAATCAAGGTGTCAGCTGGGCTGTGTTCCTTTCTGGAGATGGGGGACAGATCAGCTTACAAGCTTATTCAAATCCTTAACCAAATTCAGTTCCCTACAGTTGTAAAACTAAGGTCCCCATAGCCTTGCCGGCTGCCATGGTCATCTACAAGTGGCTGTCCGCGTTCCTTGCTATGTGCCCCACTCCATCCGTGGAGAATCTCCTTCATGTTAACTCCCTCTCCTGTTTGAATTTTCCCTGATTTCTCTACCACTGAGTTCCAGAACAGATTTAAAGGGTTCTTAAGACTAGATCAAGTCCACCTAAATAATCTCTTCTTTCTTAAAGGCCAAGTGCCATATAACAAAGTCTACTCATGAGACTGATAAATTCACAGTCCCAAGGATTTTAAAGGACTTGTAAAACATGCTACCGGAATGCATAGAATTCTGTCTACCACAATGATTGTGGTAACAACGGTCCTAGCAACTATCTATTGGATAACACTTTCAATCATTTTAAAAAGATATCTTTTTTTAAGTTTTGAAGAAATACATAATTAGAATTAGAAGCCTAAAAAAAGCCCTAATGTTGTCATGCCAATTTAATGTTTATGTATATTTATACACAGGAGATACAGCATATTTATTGGAGTTTGAATTTCTAAAGAAAAACCAGAAGAAACTCAACTACCTTTTACCTGCCAGCTCATGTTTTCTCAGAAACACCTTTTTCTGTTTTGTTCTACACTTCCACAGACATAATCTTAAAAGCCAGAAATTCCTTTTCATTTAGTTCCACCGTGTGACAGGAAATACCATGTGCTTCACAGATTCTGACAAACTTCTGAAGTTTGGTTCTGTAACAAACTTCTACTGGAAAGGTACCCCATAAAGGAAAAATTTAATCACAGCTAACCCTCAGGTAAGTAGTTAAAGATCATCCAATTTCATGAATTCTCTTTAAAAACAAATAGCTATGCATGTCTTATTTTTAAAGGGTCTTTCATTAAATTTGTTATTTCCTAAACTGTGAAGAAATCTCCGTGTGATGACATATTAGCAAAAATCAAAGGGCAGCTGGGAAGTTGGCCACCAAGGAACACCTACCACACGCCAGACACTCTTATGGGAACATTACACACATAATTTCTTTTTAACATTACTGTGAATGGTAGGGGTTTTTTTTTTTAAGTTTATTTATTTTGAGAGAGAGAGAAAGAGCATGAGTGCAAGAGAGGCAGAGATAGAATACCAAGCAGTCTCTAGTCCACATGGTCAGCTCAAGAGCTGGATACAGAGCTCCATCTCATGAACTGAGATCGTGACCTCAGGGGAACTCAGGAGTCAGACAGATGCTTAACTGACTGAGCCAGCAAGGTGCCCCAATGGTAGGGCATCTATTTTATACCTCTTTTACCCACGAAGAAACTGGGGCTCAGAGAAGGTAACTAATGTGTAAAAAAAACACACAAATAGAATTCTAAAGCCAGAATAGATATCTAGGTTTATCAGACTCCAAAGCCTGATCTCTTTCCAAAGTACACTACACTGCCTCATAAGATTAACTTGAGTCAAACAGTGGCAAAACAAACAAACAAACAAACAAACAAACAAAAAAACAAAAAAACACATCTAAGAAAAAGGCTTCTTGTGTGTAATAATCTTTCGTTTCTTTGGATTTCATAGACTTAAACCTTCTTCACATGTTATTTTCTTGAAATTTAACTTATAATAAGCCAGTTAAAGTAGAAACTTATATGAATCATTGTATTAATTGCATAAATAATCTAAGTACCAATATACTATGTATCAGATACTGTTTGGATTATCTACCTAAACCACATGTTCTTCTTGTGTCTTCTTTAGCTACTCTTGAGCATAAAACAGTAAAAATCCCAACTCACATCAACTAAGAGGTAAAACCAGCAGAGTGAAAATCAAAGATTCTGGCTTTAATTCACCAATGCCCTAAGAGAGATTTTCTACTAATAAATGTTCTTTCTGTCTCTTCATATCTAAAGCTACATCCAAGTCCAGGATGTATGCCAAATTTGAGGCTAAGAAATGTGATAACAAGAACCCCCAGGCAAATAAATGAGTAGTATTGTGAACCACCCTTCTCTCTCCAGAGGTACTTATCCAGAGGCTAATGGTTACACAATCATAATGAACAATGACCTCCTGACATCCAGAGTAGGGATATTCTCATTGTTATTCAGCACCTTTGTTGGTTTGGGTTGTTGTTGTTTTTAAATGTTTGTTTATTTTTGAGAGACAGAGTGGCAAAGCATGAATGGGAGAGGGACAAAGAAAGAAGACACATAAACCCAAGCAGGCTCCAGGCTCTGAGCTGTCAGCACAGAGCCAATGCAGGGCTTGAACTCAGGAACCATGAGATCATGATGTGGGCCGAAGTTGGATGCTTAACTGACTGAGCCACTGAGGAGCTCCGGGATTTGGGATTTCTTAATTTCTGATTTATCAAAGGATCTGGAGAAAGATGCATCCATTGGAATGCCCACACTATCACAAAACAATTATGTGACAAAGGGCAAACACTTGGCCTCTGGCTCTCTTTTTCTTACTAGGGAGGTAAGGAAATTACCTACCTCATGGGACTTATAATGAGTATTAAATCATAGGTAAAGTACTTAGCATATTACCTATTACTCAAAACATGTTAGATATTAGTAGTAATTTATTATGATTAGCAATATTTTATGATATTTAATTAGATAGCCTCCATAAAACAATTGAGATATCTAAATAGACTGCATAGTGCTAATAATGGTTTTTGTGTAATCTTAACATAAAAAAAACATTTCGGACTTAGGCTATCCAGGTTTTTGAAATACATTTCTGCAGTTTTGTTTTTCTTTCTATCTTATGCAACTGGTGGCTCTTCCAGAGCTTTGGTTTCAGAGTTCGATTACGGTGCCCCCATGCACTATGGACAATAGAACCCATCTAGGCTTTTGTCCATGACCATTGCTCAGACGGTCCCCAATTCAGTAACAGCAAGGGCCACTGAATTAGTCCATTCTACTGTATTAAGTACACGCTCATCCCAATGGTTCTAATTTCACGTGCTGAAAGGTCGGCATAACCACTGATCCCATACATCAATCAACACTGTTTCTGAGAAAGTTAACTCATTGTAAGGGGTATCAGAAGTCTAAATCACTAAAATTTAAACATAAAACTGATTGTTAAATGCCTACAATGTATATGAGACCCAAAATTAAATAATTGTCTTAAGTAAGGATGTGTCTCTGTATTTTTATGCATATGAATGTTGGATTCGCATACATAATCATTGACAAATAATGAATTCTAGGTCCTATGCCAGCCACGGAAGACTTAGTAATGAACTGGAATGACATGGCCTCTGCTCCTTGTCCATTTAATTCCACTCTACCTGGCAATTACTGTCACAGAGGTTTGAGATTTCAGGCTAACCATTCAAAGGCGATCTCCTCTTAAATACCTGCAATTCAGACTATGGTTTTACAGCCCAAGTGGCAAAACTCTTTATTCCTGGGATCTGGCAGATGTGTTAAGGCATTTCAAGTCACTATGTAAAAAAAGCATTAATGATTAATTAATAAACATACTGTGTATGTTATACACAAAACACAGTTCATAAATTATACATCTTGAAACAAGACATGACCTGTGCCACCAAACGGTGTATTATCTGTCACTATTGAAGATGAGTGGCACCCCGAGAAATGGGTCCTCCTTGTGAATAAAAGTAAGGCTGCCAAGAATCTTCAGTTCTGCTTCTCAGTTGTACTTCCCCTCCTCCTTGAAGTTAAGCATGCCAATATGCCTTCCTTTGAGCAAAGAATCTGAGCAGAAGTGACGTAGTGTCACATCAGGGCAAACCTCTAAGTAACAATATGGACCATATGTGCTTTCCCTGACAAAGCAACCAGCAATATTTTCAGTGGTGCAAGGCCAGCAGCCTGAGGCCTTAAGTGAGGATGATGTATCAGATGACCCAAGCCCTGCAGACCCATCCACCCTCAGTGAACAGTGTTAGGTAGTGAGCAAGACAAATGCGAGAGAAATAAAACCTGATGTTTTAAGCTAAGAGTTGTTACTGAAGCCTAAGCCATTAAATTCAGACGAATACACAAAGAAAACAAAAGGTCTTTGACCCTATAAAACAGAACTAGCTCAGAACAGCGGTGCACAAAAGCCCCTCTTGAAAGTCATCCAGGAAAATGCTACCAGTCTCATCTGGTAACAGACTGATCCTACTTTATACACCTTGACTTCTCACTTTTAACTAAGAGGGCACAAAGTACCATGAGAGAAAAGAAGAGGATGTCCATGATTTTTAAACAGAAACCTGAAGACACAAGATTCAGTCCAATGACTCTATAGAGACCACCTGCATCAGAAGCAAGAACATTTGATGAAATGCAAATTTCTGGACCCAAGCCAAAACCAAATAAATATTTGAGGATTTGCTAAATTTGTATTTAACAAATTCCCCAATAGATCCCTTCATAACCTTGATAAAAAAAAAAATCCTGGTGTATGGAAAGAGGCTGTAAACTAGTAATGCTCAGGTGTGTTTTGTTTGGGATGCACCAAGGTTTTATTTGTTTTTATCTGAATTAGAACAGGATGGCCTTTAAATATTAAGAAACTTCTCATAAAAACTGGTATTTCCAGCTTTTGAAAACTAATTAGGATGTCTGGCAACTCTCATCTCAAATACTTATATAAAACTCAGCCCCTTTTGCACAAGGAATGACGTGCTTCAATTCTCGTCTCCATAAGGTCAACTCATTCTTTCATTTGACCCGCCCAAGGGAATCATAGAATTTGGTCCCTCTATTCTGATTTCTGACCACTGTGTTATATAGATTGGAAACTGTACTCTGGAAAGTGAGAAAAAGGAAAATCATTGAAGAATGTTGAGCAAAAGAATTCCCTAATCAAATTTAACTAAAAAATAAAAAGCTGGAAATATAGAAAATAGGATAGGGCTATGTTTACATACTCAAGTGTTTGGGGCTGGGGGGCAGCACATGATTTCCTGGCCACACAGGTAACCTGACTGACGTGAACTAAATGAGATCTCTGGCTAAGTGTGAAGGACACCCTCCTCCATTTGGAAAGCTGTTACTTAGTGTCAATTGCTACCATCAATTCAATTTCTATTTCAGTTTCTGTCCTCAGGAATTTCAGCCTGGGCTCACGAGATCTGCGATTTTTAAAAGAGAAGACAGTAATCCACATTTTTATTGGAAATGTCCTGATTTCTAAATGCTTTAAGTTGATTATTTTTTTAAACCAAAATATAAGCCAATCAATCGGGTTTTTATTTACCTATTAGGGGACAGCAGAATTAGAGCCAGGAGACTGGAAAGAAGTAAAGAGAATCTGAAAAATTCTTCTCAGTAGATTTTTAGCCCTTATAGATTGGACAAATATGGACTCCATTAAGGGCTACAGGATGAAAACCAGTTTTAGGTGACAAAATTTTGAATTTCATTTCTGGAAGTTCAAGAAATTCATACAAATGGACACAGTTCATCAGTTCATCATTAGTTTGTCATCGATTCAACAGGTATTATGATTACTCTCTGCCTCCTAGAAGGACTGCATGTGGTACTGGGGCTAGAACAAGAGACAAGAGGTCGCAAATCCTCGCCTATGGAGACCTTAGATTCCAACAGATGGGACACTGAGTTACAAAACAGTACATTCATGTTGTGCCAAACATAGTAATGGATGATTTGTTCCATAGAGACGTGTTGTATGAAAGGGTGACAGCCATGCAAGTAGTGACATCTATGTTAGAACCTGAAGAAAAGAATGTGTGTAAGAGAAGGAACAGCCTGTGTAAAAGGCCTACCGACTAAGGAAAGCCGCGACTGTATTAAAAAGTAAAAACTGAAACAAGGAGAGTGAATCTAAACCACTTTGTGACAGGTAGTGATTAGTAGTGAGAAATGAAGACAGAAAGGTGATCTGAGGCTAAAGTCTGGAGAGACTGACTACCCTAGACTTGCTCTAGACTTGCTTCTGAAGGTAGTGGTTGCAGAAGGGAGTTCATCTGGGCAATGGATGACCAGCAAATCCATGTAAGAAAACAGCATCAGAAACAGAGATAATCTACATAGGGTCAATATTTGAGGATATGGAATTTAAAGAGAGTGTTCTGAGAAAATCATTAAAGTGCTAATCAGCAGGTGTTGAAAGTAAGGAACCTTGCAGAGCACATTTAAGAAGAGAAAAGATAAAGAGAAACCAAAGAATGAGGCAGATGAAGGAGGGGAGAAGAGACCAAGAGAAAAGAGTGTCAAGAGAGGGTAGATCTATGGTATCAAACCCAGCACAGAAGTCAAAGAGGGTAAACTCTGAAGAGAAGCTGCTGTTCGCATCACTTACACAAAGAGTGAAAAGCAATGTTTAGGAACGTAAGCACTGATATTGGTAAATATAATTCTGTACACTTATCGCTACCTTACTGCAGCAATCACTTCCTAATCAAACTGTACCCAGCTTTAGGAGAAGCTCTTAATTGAAATTGTCATGCAAGGGAACTACCTAGTTTGGTACAAACTCCTAATTGCTGGCAGTGGGAAGACTAAAGAGCCTTTGTACTTTCCTTGGCAGGGCGGACCGGAGAGGTGTAGCAGCCTTATTCGGCTAGCTTGTATTCAGGCTTGTACTCTATTTCTCTACGATGAAGAAAAAAAATTGGCTTTAGATTTCTGTTCCAAGAACCTTATTTTCTACTCTACTTGCCTTGAAACAAGCCACAAAAGATGAGAGAAATTTTAGATGGAAGGGACACTGCATGTCTCAGCTCCAGTCTTCCTCTCTTTATGTTGGGGAAACTGAGGCACGAAGATGACAACTGGCTTGCTCAAGGTCATAGAGCTTTAATTTTTAAAAAGGGGGCTTTTTAAAATGGTTTTTGTGCTTTTATATACTGCTTTACCATCACAGCCTCTTCTGATCATAGCAAAGGCCCTTTCCCTCTCAGTGTCTTTAAAATTAAGATATAGTCAGTTATGTAACAATTTAGGATCATCCCAGTTTATAATTTCTCTGTTGGGCACTCGAATACAAGCCATGTATAATGTTTTTAAAGGAAATCACACTTTTTATCTGTCCAAAGAGAACATTTTGAAGCATCTTAAATAGTACATACAAAAAGGAGAGAGCTCTATTATTTTTTTACCCTGGAAATTACACATATAGTAAAATTTTATTTACCACAATACTATATTAAGGATTAAATTAGTTCTTTTATAATCAATTATTTATACTAGCTTAGTTTATAAGCTTCTTGTTAATATTTTTCCCACGACTAGTGAGAGCTGCAATATCCAATACATTTTAATGAAGCAGAGTTCAAATATCACCATGGCATTATCAGAGATTAGTGTTAATTTTTCAATAAATATAAGGATATTTGTCACTTATGGAGTATGGTAGAATTAAGGTATATTCATAGCTAAATAAAGAAATTGCACTTAATATTATGCAGCATATTCACAGAAATCAATGGTGAATCTAATATTTTACTAGGAATTTTATAAAAGCATATCATAAGGGATATAACTGTCTATGATTATACTTTTGACAAAAATAAGGTTTATCACTACAACCTTTAGAAACAGAAATTATAGATGTCTCATTGTCAGAATGAAGCATGACAATAGTAATAGTAGCAGTAACAATAATAATAACAACAACAACATTTAATGAGCACTTAAGGAATCTCTACATTGCATTATATTCTTCTTGGATGCCCCTAATGTTGTACAATACGGTAGCCATAATTGAGTAGCTCCTGGCTACTCAGAGTGTAGCCCACGGATCAGCAGTGCTGGTATCACGTGGGAGCTTCTTACAAATGCTTCTTGAGCATCTTGAGCTCCACAGGGACATATGGAATCAAAATCTACGTTTTAACCATCACTATCCAAGTTATTCATATGCAAATTAAGGTTTTAAATAGTTCTGGTAAACCAATTTATTGAAACTAACATTTTCCATTTTACGGAGCAGGAAACTGAGGCACAAAGAGATGGAGTAATTTTTCTATTAGCATCAGTAGATTTGACAGGCATTCCTAGAAACATACTGAATATCCAGCACATCTTTCTAATAAATCTCCAATTTCCCCAGATGCTCTATCAGCCTGAAATAACAATGGGATAAATGTGCAAATCAGCTGCAAGACTGTGAAGGGGTCACTTTTTTCATGAAAGGAACTGACAGAGCTAGTGTCATCCTTCCCTTTTATTCCAGCCTTTACCATGAGTATAATAGCTGGAGCTGTAGCAGCCACATTGGGATCATGAGGTGTCAGCATAAGGACAGAAGACAATGCTAAGGAAGAGGAAGTGGCAAAATAAAAACGACCTGGGTTCTTGAAGCTCTCAATGCCATCACTGAAGAATTCAGTCTTTATTTGAAGCCACCAGACCTTTGTGAGGAAAAACTGACCCCCACTGAAATCACCATATATAGAGTTTTCTGTTAGTTTCTGACGAACACATCCTTAACCAATAAAATCTGTAATAATATCCTTTCACCTATATTTTTGATTGTTTTATTCCAACACTAGGAAGCGAGGTTTCCTTTATTTCCCACTAGCATTAAGTCTGCACTCTAAAAAGCCACTTGGAATTACTATACCCCCCTTTAATGTCTTCAAACAGAAGTATTTAAAGTGTCATCTGCCCTCTTTTGACCGAGTGGGGAAAATCATAGAAATGACAGGCCATAAAACAGTTCCCTAAAAGGAAGGGATTCGATGAAGAGACATGCGCTTTCCACTCCACTAACTTTCATATCCACACACTTACACACACACCTGCCCGCTTTCTTTTATCTGCTGAGGGGTTTTGCTTAACCTCCCAGCTGGTCCAGGTGAGCAGCGAGAGCGGCAGAAGCTGCAGCTGCCCTCTGCACCTGGTGGCAATCAGATGTCTGAGAGTAAGATGCCTGTATTAGAAGCTGTCACCAAAAATGACAAAGTCTAGATTGGGTGTGGCAGGTGTCAAAGGAGGGTGACAAAGGCGGGTGACGGCAGTGTTACACGCAGAACTGCGTTGAAACGTATGAACTTCTGAGTCAGCAGCTGGGTCCCAGGGGACAATCTATCACCATCGTATTTCACGGAGAGTAATGTAAATCTTAAATGCCTCCCCTCCACCCCCCTACTAAAGTTATGAGTCATTCCATTAGCTTGGTGGCAGCCAAAAATACCTCCAAGAGCCCTTCAGATTATCTGGGAAACTTGACAGAAGGAAAAGTTGAAGGGGAGTCTGCCGCAGCAACAGTCCCCTCACTACTTTATCTGCCTGACCCTCTCCTTTAAGAATTCAGACACTGTTATTCGAATTTATGTTTCAAGGATAATGAGTCAATTTTTTTATATTCCATCTATTTTAAAGGGTAACATACTCTAATATAAGCACTGCTAATCATATGGTTCTATATATAAAAATCTTTCTTGTTAGTTACCTTCGATCCTACAATTCTGTTACCATTACCAAGGCAAAAACTACTCAAACTGATGAAAGGACAGCTTAGTTTTAATTGTTAATATCAACAGACTTGCTGTTCTCACTATAAAGCTCTAATGATGACTTCCTTTAAAATGGTTCTACATTCATCCCCATTCTTTTATAACATTTTCACCACCTAAAGCCACCCCATTTACTCTCTTAAGAGTATAAAGTTTCTCCTCTTCTGATGTCTGTTGGACGATTCTTCTGCTATTCTACAAAGCACAATCATCAGCCTCACATTTTTTGCTTCGATGATTATCCCCTTACATGTCCTAGATAACTAATTAAATCTACCCTCCCATATTTCCCTCTACCCGACCCGAACACCAGCCTTGTGATTCCATTTTCTTTTATTTAAGACTTTTTCTCTCTTGGTATCCAAACTTTAATCTTCCTTGTAAACCTGGCTGGCATTTTAGCCCACTCTGTCCTTTCCTGAGAAATTGGAGAGTTTATGTAATCGTGGTAACAAAAATGAATGTGTTCCACATTTACCCTAATTTTCTGACTATGGCTGATTTGCTTAATTTTTATTGTAAAGGCTTCTAAAGAATTCATATAATTGAATACATTTGGACTCTCCAACCCAAATATCTGAGTAGGAAGTCAGCACCTTTTTTTTTTCTAATGCTAAAATCTTCTTATGAGGAATTATAGGTAAAGTAGACGTTTCATCTTTTTCTAAAAGTCCCTCATGACATTCCTCTTCCTCTCCAAACCACTCCTCCAGTTCAAGTCTGGAGATCTTTTCTGTCCCAGAAAGCTTTTTCATCGATACCGTTCTAAAACCACCTGATCCTTTTACCTTCTTAATGAAAAGCAAATGGTTCCCAAACACTTACTAAAATGCCATAGGTATCCCCACAAAACATAATCTAAATATGGGTTTGGAGAGGTTATTAAAAGATATTGTATATGTGTATATACACGTTTTTATATTTTTTTAATTTACTATTTTATGAGATAGAGAGAAGGGCGGGGGAAAGAGAGAACACGAGCCAGGAGAGGGGCAGAGGGAGAGAGAGAGTGACAGAACCTTAAGCAGACTCTACACTCAGTAGTCTACACTCAGTGCAGAGTCCAACATGGCCTTGGGATCATGACGTCAGCCAAAATCAAGAGCCAGAGGCTCAACTGACTGACTCACCAGGGTGCCCCAACATGAATAATTTTTAGCCTCTCTTCGACCTTCCTTAACCTTGTGACATAACTCTACTCTTCTATTCAGGCACAAAATCCAATTGTACTACTCATTGTACCATATTCCTGAAATATCCCTCAAATCTATTACAATTTATTAACTACCTCCACAAAATAGTTGCCATCTATTTCTCCTATGGGCATCATATCAGAAGAAGAACCATACGTTTTCTTTTAATGAGTTTTAAATCAAATTGACAATGCCTTAACTAAACATATCCTCCAAAAGTGCTGAAATACTTCTATGCAGAAAGAATGTCACCACCCATGTTCCAGGAACAGTCTTTGTACTACATTTTGCATTCATTCCCCTAAAAAAGAACTAACTTCCCAAATGTTAATAAAGATACTTTTTAAAATGATGCTCTCATAAGAGTACCATTATTTTTAGTTTTATGCAAAAACTTTTTTTGTTTTAACATACTTTAAATATCAAAATAAACAAGGAACGTGAAAAAAATGAAAATCAAAATCACAGCTGAAGTCAAGATGGAGATTGAGTCATTTTTCTACATGCCCATTTTTCAGCTTATTAAAAAGGTGTAATAATAAAAACATACAAAGATATCAACAACTACTTAATCATAGTTACATAAAATGCAAAAAAAACAATGGAAATTTGAGAGATCTACATTTTATGGTAAGTGATATATCTAATTTGACGAGCTTCTATATGAAATACTCTTAGATTTAAACATTAGTTTAAATTAAACATTAAAAGTATTACTTTTAAGTGATAAGATCTGTATCTCAAGGGATAAGGGTATTTCAAGTTAACAAGTTTTCAGAATTCTGTGTGGTTGGTGTCAGCATCATGAAAAATGCAAAATAAACTAACTTAACACTCATTACATTACATATCATGTAACTTATTTTTCTCCCCCACAGGAAATGTCTAGTTATTGTTTAACTCATCTCTAGCTCTAAATTAAGGTAGAAAGAAAAGTTTATTTTTACAAAGAGAACTGAGAAGGGGCCTCTGGTTGGATCAGTTGGTTAAAGGCATCTGACTTCGGCTCAGGTCATTATCTCATGGTTCATGGGTTCGAACCCCACATCGGGCTCTGTGCTGACAGCTCAGAACCTGAAGCCTGCTTTGGATTCTGTGTCTCCCTCTCTTTCTGCCCCTCTCTCAACTTGCGCTTTGTTTCTATCTCTCTCTCAAAGATAAATAAACATTACAAAAATTAAAAAAAGCGAGAGAGAGAACTGAGAATTGTCCAGAAATTTCAACTGGAATTAACACTTACCTTACTACTTCTGAGAAAGCTATTCTTAACATAAATACCTTCAACATCTCTGCTACAGACACAGAAAGGCATATTCTCTGGATGTTAGACTCTTCTACAGATAAAGTTCTCAGTCTGACAGTAAATATACCTCCAAATCACTCTTCCCATTAAGAGAAAAGACAATCATGTTCAGTAAAGAAAACATTGGGTGGTTATACAGTATTTTTAATTAAGGAGGGAAAGAAGAAACCAATGTCTAGGACACTTGAAAGGCAGAAAGTCCCCAAATATGGTGTGATATGAATTTCCGCAAAGTTTGGGGCTTATTCATCAAAATATTTCCAGCATTTCAAATAAAACTCAGAAAATACTTGGCCCTTAGTGAGAAATACTTGAATGCATGAATCATGTTATAGAGATAGAACTTAGACAACTCCAGTTATAGTACCAGAAAAGTGATTTCTTACATCTCTAAACTTCAATAGCATGTTCTTATAATAAAACATATGTTGTACTATTTCAAGCTATTTTGAGAATCATAGTGTATCATCTACTTTATCTGTCCTCCAAGAGACTTCAACCACCGGAGACCAATACCTCACCCTGTACATCTTTATATTCTGCAGATTGTCTGGCACATCACCAGCCTTCAGTAGGCATGTATTAAGAAACAGAATACTAAAATAATTTAATTTGACTCTATCCATGTTCACACAATGAAAAGTAATGAATTGCTGACTGGCCAAGCTGTTCACTTGGCCACCTCCACTACCAGTATAGATTTCTACAATGTGATTGAGCTGCAGCAATCAAAAAATAACACCAAAACAAATGGATTGGTCATGCGTATTGTCCAATTTCTCCAGTGCGTTAGAGGGTACAAAGAGAAACACGGATTATACCTGAGCTTAAATGCTAGAGAGGAAACACAGTGAGTGAGAAAAAGCAAAAATAACAGTCCCTCAAAATTATGACTGAGGGCAATGCTTTTCCAGCAGCGATGGTTGAGAGAACAAACTGTTATTAACCAAGTATGTTTTAAGGTAAAAACAAACCCTTAGTTTATGAAAACATGAACAGTATTCTCTCAGTCAAGCAATTTAGTGATGTCACCATGAATTTTGTTGAAGAGATGCTGTTTGGGAAGAAAACGCCACCATCTAATCCAATGCACGCCATTGCTGCCAATCTATCCTGTTTGCCCTTCCTATCAAATAAATCACAAGCTGCGAACCTAGTTCAAATAACAAACCAAGAAATAGTTCTGCAAAACGTCCTTAATCTAACCATTTCTGAAGAAGTCTGTCTTGGTAACATTCTCTGCCAGGGAGTGGACCAGAAGCACAGTGTAAGAGGGGGTATGCAGAAACGCTAAGATGTTCCTTAGTCTTACCTCGAAATACTAAAAAGAGAATCCAGAAACCTGTACATGACATTACCATGCTTCCAGTTTAAAGGATCATGCACTGGGATGAAGCCCGTACTATTTCCATGCCAGAGGCACAGCCCTACAAACAGACCTCAGACAAAATGAAAGGAACTGATTTGGGAGGTCAGACCCAGAGTTTCCAGCCTCCCAATAGCACCCCCCTCCAGGCAGCTAGTACCTTTCTGCTTTTTGTGTTTCGTGCCTCCCACAAGATCATTTTAAACAAACAGGAAATGACAATTGATAATGGTCCTTTACACTTTTATCAAAAGCTCTTTTACACACTTGTGTGAAATCTCCCCAACTTATGAAATAGTCAAATGCACTGTTCCCTGTGACCTTTAGGCAAACTTAAGTGGGTGGAGAAGACAGTGGCCAAGACCATTAAAGGACTCTGGAATTTTGCCTACAACTGATTCTGAAGGACATGCTAGTCCAGCACTGCAGGGAACCCCAGAAGCTGAGTCAGAAGAGAAGAGAGAGAGGCTTCTCAGCTGCCTCAAGCCTCTTCGGGAACATCAGCCTCAACCGCAGCCAGTGGCTGAAGGAGGAGAGTGCCGGACATCACAGCTTTACAGAGAAGCAGAGCCCCCAGGAATGGCGATCACTCTGCCCCTATCTGAGACAAGAACTTTTTAACACGCACCCTCTCTTTTCCTGCTCATCTCGCAATCCACTTTTCCCCTCCCCCACTTCCAACTCTAAGTAGAGACTTCAGACTATTCTTTGTGTGTTCTTTCAGTCCCAATGGCTCCACTGCCCGTCACTTCCTAAGACACCATCAAGCATCAGACATATACTTTGTGGCTGCAAGAGCCAGATATTTGCCATTCAAGTACCTAGCGCATCCCAGGATAGGTTGATGGACATGCTTTCAGTTTTATGTCCCTAACATCATCATTAATGTTATATGGCAAAGTTTTATTCTCTAAATGTATCTTTTTCTCCTACAGGCAAATTTATTACCATGCACTGATGATGCCAAATTATTACATGTCATGATAACAATTATAAAGAGCAATACATATGTCCCTACCTCTGTGACTGGTTTTATTTTCAGAGGTTCTGTACATATACAAAGGTTGTGTCTACAAAATGAAACTAATTACATAAGAAATATACACTCTCCTTCCTTCAAAACCGGGTTATGTGTGCTACAAATTTATCATTTTTTGAGAAGTCATAGCTTTTACAAATTAAACACTGAGTGATGGCCTCTATTGCATTCTATTGAAACAACAGCAGCAATAATACATGTACTGAGCTCCTACTTTGTTTGCCTGCCCAAAGGATTTTGATGTAAAAAAATTAAGTCCTTAACAAACCAATAAGTCACATTATTTTTACTCCTGTTTTACAAATAGAGAAACCAAAGCAAGGAGAGATTGAGTAGCATGCTAAAAGTTTGTAGTTACTTTATAGTGGCAACCGAATTCAAATCCAAAGCTGTTGGTATCTAAAGGCATTGATCTTAAGCTTTACTTTATAAAGTAATACAATGCTATTTTGAGGGCAGAATCCCTCTTAGGTTCTGGGACAGATCTGATTTTTCTTTATTAATTTTTCCCGCTGAATAGCCTATATTTTATTTTTTAAATATTTGACAGTAGTAAAATCCATAGAAACATGTTGTCATCCATCTCTCTACAGCCTGAAGGTAAATATCCAAGAGCGAAGCTGGAAAACTGACCCTCAGACCCTAAGCCTATGATCTGACATCATATTTTTCATAGCTTTAAGCAGAAAGCTTCTTCAAGGTTTCAGAGTATAAAACAAAAGCACGAAAAGAAAAAAAAATCTATCTAGATGACCTCTTTGAAACAGCTTTTCAAAATGCAGCTAAGCATGGTACTCAATCTAGATTTTCCAGATTGAATCTATAATTTAGATACCAAGCCTTGTCATTTCTAATAGTTGTCACTGTTGAGCACTGTGGATGCTAGCTGTCATAAATGTTCAAGGCCTGTCTATACATTGATCTTTCCAATGACCCCATAAAATCGGCCCAAAAAACAAATGCTGCTCTTTTTATTTAGTTGACAATTTGAAAGCCTATGGAATATAAAAATCCATGTTGGGGTATGATACTCCAAGTTGTTAGCTCTGATGACTAAAATGAAGACAAGAGGAAAAACTGATTCAGTTATTAGTTCTGGCTAGTCTAAATGTACAGTCTCAGTAGGTAAGATATCAAGGCAAACGCATCTCAGGTTTCCAGGCTCACAAAGAACTAAGCCTACCAAATGCACACACCTACCAACATGTCATGGCATGTTTTCAAAGAACACTACCTCTTCAGATGTTTTCCTTAAGAATTCTCCTCATACTCCCAACAATGCTAACACTTATCAATTGTATGGCACATTATGCTCTCCTAAGAATTTTAATTTACCCAAACCACATCACATCCTTGTGAGATATGAACAGAATAAGTGGATCCTTTCTTCCTTTTTCACAGAGGGGTAAATTAAGGTACATATGGGATAAATGAATCACCCCAAATCGCACAATTCAAAGGCAGAATCACAGCTAACGTAAGTCAGGATTTGAGTAACTAAGGTTATAACAGCTCTAATTCACCAAGATGTCATCCCAAAATATGCTGATGCTAATAGTGTCATTGTGTCAATTAAGTAATAACTGTTCCACTGATTTTAAGGATAAGGTAAGTACTGTAGTTGATTCTTTCCATGGTAGCACAGTAATAATAATAATAAATACATGAATAAAATTAAAATCCTTCAAGAAATATTTTGGTGCTTACTATATGCCAAGTCCTGTTCTAGATGCTGGGATAGATGAATCAAGCAACAAAACTGACAAAAATCCCTCACCTTAATGAGCCTACATTCTAGCAAAAAAGACAAAAATAAGCAAATTGCTACTACAATAATAATGAAATAAATTATTTTATATATCCAAACATAGTGTTAAGAAACAAAAAACAAAGCTGGGTAAGAAAAATCAGAATTATTAAGAGGTAGCCAGGTTCTAGTATATATTTGTTTGGTCAGGGTAGGCCTCATTGAGAAGGAGAGATCAAAGGATATCCAGGGAAGAGGGAAGAGCCAGAGGAAAAGCTCCAAAGAGTATCCTGGTGTGTTCAAAGAACAGAAAGGAAGCCAATGTGACTGCAGCAGCACTAGCAAGAAGGTGAAGTGTGTGAGGTCAAAGAAACAATAAAGAGACAGATCATGCCAGGCCTTGGCGACCACCACAAAAAACCCAATTTTTATTCTGAATGAAGTAAAAACAATTGGAGAATTTTGAGAGGTTGAGTGGCATGATATAACAAATTTTAAAGAGACTCTATTATTAATCATAAACTACCTTAAAATTTTATCACTCAATGGATTTTTACAATTTTTTCATGTTTACTTATTTTGAGAGAGAAAGTAAGAGCAGGGAAGGGACAGAGAGAGTGGGAGAGAGAGAGAGAGAGAGAGAGAGAGAGAGAGAAGAAAATCCCAAGCAGGCACCACTCTGTCAGTGCAGAGCCCTGTGCGGGGCTCAATCTCATGAACAAGGAGATCATGACCTGAGAGGAAATCAAGAGCTAGATGCTTAACCAATGAAGCCCCTAGGCACCTCTTTCACTCAATGTATTGTAGGATCTTTATCATATATATGAACTTCAATTTACCTTCTTCCTTTCAGGATAAAAAACTATTACTGCCATTTTCTCAAGGAAAATCCCAAGGCTCAGAATGTCTAAGGAAAGTGGCCAGGGTAAAATCTAGTATGTGGTCAAACCAAGTAAAAAGAACATTTATTTTTAACTCATAGTTCAAACTGTTTGTGCTTTCCTGTATACTGATTTGTATTAAAGTTATATAGGAAGGAAAATAATAATTGAAAGTAATTATCCAGATTTTTCATCAATAGAGATGTTCTGTTTGATATATTAAAATGTAATCAAGCCCATTGTCTCTTTATTGATTTCTGGGACAAAATGACACAAGTAATTTTCTTGGACTTTCTGTATGAAATAACATATGAACAGGCAGGCTAAGAATTTTAGATGCAGAAGTAATCATAATAATAATGTAAATTTACAGCGGTATATTTAGAAAGTTTCTGGAAGTCATTTAGGTACTGTTATTTATTAATTCTCTACCATATGCCAGGCACTGTGCTAACTTCTTAGCATATAACATCATATTTAATATTCATCAAATGCTCTAAGAACACTCTATAATGATGTACATTCTACAGAGGACAGATGTTGGGGCACCTGGGTGGCTCAGTCGGTTAAGCGTAAGGCTTTGGCTCAGGTCATGATCTCACGGTTTGTGGGTTCGAGCCCCGTGTTGGGCTTTGTGCTGACAGCTAGCTTAGAGCCTGGAGCCTGCTTCAGTTCTGTGTCTCCCTCTCTCTCTGACCCTTACCTGCTCGAGTTGTCTCTCTCTGTCTCTTAAAAATAAATAAAAAGCATTAAATTTTTTTTTAAATTAAAAAAAAATAGATGACAGATGTGGACCCAGAGAGATTAAGTATTGAAAAGTCACAGGACTGCTGACGACAAGAGCTGGGATTTTACCTAAATCTTCAAAATCGAAATTTAGGTCTTCACTAAACCCCATTACCTCCCTGCAGCATGCTACCCAACATATTACCTCAACAGTCTTAACTGAAAGATCAGCTCAATATAAGTAACCCCATTTTATGGATGATTAACTGGCCATTGAAAAGTTAATCAAGCAATCAACATTTATTTGATGGCCACAATATGCAAATCAATATTTAGTTGCTGAGAGCATCGAGGATTTATGATACAATATCTTGCCTCAACAAGCTTACAATGGTGTTAAGGT
The DNA here is from genome assembly GCF_006229205.1 of Suricata suricatta. NCBI lineage: Eukaryota > Metazoa > Chordata > Mammalia > Carnivora > Herpestidae > Suricata > Suricata suricatta. The sequence continues at coordinate 157,097,066 of NC_043700.1, read as the reverse complement.
AACAAGAGACACACAAAAAGGTAATAAATAATCCAAGATAGCACAAAATAAGTTCCAAATGAGATATAGAGCCGACAACTGCTACAGAAATTCAACAGAGAGAAAATTGAATCTGGGTGCTTCAATTCAGCTACGAAAAATCTTTACTAGAGGACCAGTGTTGAGGTGGTCTTTATAGAAAAAAGGGTTTCAATCATCAAAGAGGATGAGAAAAACACTTCCAGTGAGAGGAAATCATATGACCAAAGGCCAAGGGAACAGATGTGAATGGATTATCAAGAGAAGATGAACAAATGCATTTGAAGTGCAGGATGAAAGGGAGGCAAATAAAAATGAAGCCAGGAAGAAGAATGTAGAAAACCTTGCTTGGCAAATTAAGAATCTAAGGAAGGAGGGAATAATTAGATCTTTGTTGAATTCCCACTATGTGGCACCAGCTTTGTATGCACTTTTTGTTCATAGAATTCTCTCAACAACCCTATAAGGCGGAAAAGTAGGTATACTGTGGCCATTTTAAGTGAAAAACAGAGATTATCTGGCCAAGAAATGATGAAGGATCAAGAAACGATGATCGATCAAGGAAAGAGAGGGATATGTGGAAAGCATTGTAAGAATAAAGGAACACTAATGTGATGTGAGATACTAGCACATGTGCAATATCAGAGAAGGATTGAGGAAGACACTAGACATAGACAAGAAGAGCCACTTAGTCTATTGCATTACCGCAAATGATACAGTGACAAGGATCTATGTTTGAGTGGTGACAATGGAAGTAAAAATGGATTAAGAGATATTACAAAAGAAAAATGAAGAGCTAAATGGCAATACCCACATTCTGAAACAAGTAGTTTCCACTCCCCAACCACACATCCACAGTGTAGATATTTTCCCTAAAAACTTACAGAGAGAAAACCTAAGGTCTTACTCAAATATTGAGATTTTTGATAGCACATAATCTATTTTAAAAAATAAAATCGACGGCTTAGGAAAAATGTGTAATCTTCCTCATAAATCACCATCATGAGTTAGGATAGACTTGTGCTTGGCAATAGTTCATTTTCATGTGCTAACATGAAGAGTGAGGCCTTATATTCATGCTCATTAGACATATTAATTACTATAGAAGTATTATTTTCCTTTTAGTTTTTCTTTCCTTTTAGAAAACCAAGTGTATAGTAAACAATTGAGCTTGCTCTGAAAGATACAATAGGCCATATTTCTGAACATTATTTCTGCCCATACTTCTCCTAAAATGCAATAAATAGTGTATTATATAACAACAAGTAGGGTCTTTTCTGACTTTTTCTGACTCCTGGACAATCCAAACCATACACTGGCAAATATATATAGAATTAACAATAACCTACATTTTCCAAAGAAAGTATTTACATAAACATCTAGGCATTTATTCAATACACATCTTTACAAAAAATTTAATACTAAAAAGCTGTCAGCCTTGTAATAAACTAGCTAACTGTATAACTATATAAATCTTTTATCAGTTAACTAATTTTTCTTTACTTTTAATTAGTAGTTAAACTAAACATCCAAATAAGTAGAACACACACGTGTGAAATGTGTGTATGCAGACATATATTTATATATACATATATATCGTAGTTGATGAGTAACAATATTTTGACTCAGAATCCTTTAAAATTACACACCTACTTTACCTAATTTCCTTAGTATCACCTAGCTAAGGATAAATAGAAGTTTATTAAAATTTAACATATTTTTAAAAATTAATATATTAGCCACACCAAATTTCCTTTGTCTTTATGGATAAGAACATATTTGTTTTTCTGAATTGAAAATTAATGTTTACATTTGAAATCAAACTATGCCACAGTCCAATAAATTTAGGCTTATAGCTAATATATATCTGAAATGTCTTTGAAAGTTTCAAGAACGCCAAATCTGTGCTGTATTTTAGAAATACCATATGCGTGTGTAAAGAAATATCATCATAGAATCATAAGTTGTGTATTTGTTGAAATATAACCCAGACATACTTTTTATAATGTGCTTCATTTCTTCCTATCTGTACTGCTTTGAAAATAGGCATCTGTAAATGTGAAGATACGACACAATCATTTCTACCCAATAATGTTTCATTTTAATATACTTTAAGTTTGAAAAACTTAGCCATTATAAATAAACTAATCTAAAAACTCTTTATGCAGAAAGTCTGGGTTCTATGTGGCTTTTGGTATTCTATAAAAATGTTAAATACATTGTATGTGTATGAAAGGAAACACAAATAATGTTTATTTCATATACCTTACTTTCTATTACTCAAGGTTATTTAATACATGCATTCATATATAAATATGTATATTACTCTTAACCTTTAGAAGCATTATTTTGTGAGAATTTAAAAAAGTAAAACTACTTTTACCTCCCAGTCCTGGTCTAAGCCGATTATCGTAACCATCCAGAAGTCTGTCTAGAATTCTTGTAAAGATGGTAATGTTATTTTTAGCCTCATCTTCTTGGATGTTAGCCAGCACCAACCTAAACATATAATTTTACAAGCTGATATAGATACACGTATGTATGTTATACAAGTACCAACATGCTCTACTTCCTGGGTTTGAATTTTAAGTCTCTCTAAGCGATTAGGGCCACCCATTTTCCTTCTTTTGTCACTTCTATAAATACCAGCATGTCTATGGAGAAGATAAATATGTTGTTGAAAATGGATACTAAACACTAGAGTATCAGAAAAATTGACGTCAAACTTATTTCAGGTTTCTGCCACTTAGCACTCAGTGTGGAACACTCATTTTCTAAAATCCATCTCCTGGAATATATTATGAATGTAGATGATCACATGCAGACACTATTAGTAATGTTACTCTGCATTAAGAAAGGTACCATAACCAAAATAACTCCAGAAATAAAACTTCAATGATTTGAATATTAATTGGAAAACAGATTGCCTCCTTGGAGGCAGAAAATTTCTCTATTTTCCTCATAAACGCCTTTTTTTTTTTCTTTATGTCATTTTTTCTCTTTGAGAGACTGTTTCCTTACTTTGGGTATACCTCCACCCAATGGCCAAGTGCAATATAGACATCAGGGAAACTCCACTGGCTGTGTTCCAGGCTCCACTGTAGCCAGGCGGCACATGCAGGGGTGCAGAAGGGAATAGGGGCACTGACAGGGGTGAAGAGAGCCTTGGAGGTGTCCCCATCCTGACTGGTTTCTGAAGAGAGCCATAGGGGTTACCTAAAGATTAAAATGCCTCACTACTTGTGTGTGTGTGTGTGTGTGTGTATGTGTGTGTGTGTGTGTGTGTGTGTGTGTGAGAGAGAGAGAGAGAGAGAGAGAGAAAGAGAGAGAGAGAAATTTGCAAAGAGAACAAATGGTCTTAAAATATCACCAGAAAAGGGTTAGAAACAGTGATTTTTCTCCATTATTTCTCCATCAGAAAGCCAGAGACCTGATTTTGTGACACCCAGCAATTTGGTGCATAAAACAGAATGTCCCTTTTCATTGCCATTTTTTCCCCCTAGAATGATTCAGAGATTTAAATTACTGGCCCAAAAAAAGAATCATTTATATAATAGAATAAAATACTGGCATGAGCATTACTGGTCAAATATAGAACAGAAAACTAGTGGAGGGAAATAATGGTTAAGCACCGAGCACCTTCAGTGCTTACTAACTGACCACGGCATGTTCCCTGCTTGAAAATCAAAGATCATATGTGAGAGCAGTCTGATCAAGGTATGCTGTGTAAAATGTCATTGACAGATTCCATTTGCATTTAAATGATTACACAGCTAGTAACTAAAAATAGTCATAATACATTAAAAAAATTGGTAATCTTCTTCAAACAAATGTCTCGAGAGCACAGAAAATATTAAAACACTGATATACAGGTAAACATTTAAAAATTACATCAGTAAACGAGTTTATAAAAACTCCAGCATCAAAAGTTTCTGTTACCTTAGGCTAATTCTAAAATCAATCACTACAATAATCATAAAGTTCCACATAGAGGTTTTCACTGAGAAGTGTTGTTTAATCATATGTCAAATTGTTTTCTAAATTCAATATCAAGATGTTAAATGAGGAGCTATTTTCCAACTAAAAATAAGCCTTTACAAGGAGATTTCTTCTTAATTCTACAAAATATTTTCATACTTTGACAATTACTGCCAGGAGAATAAAAAATTAAAAGGGAAATAAAGATATGATAAAGACACTAGTTTTTAAAAGGAATGGTTAGATGAACATTCTTATCACTTATATTTCAAGACCTCTAATATTTTGAAACTAATTTCCTAAATTTAGACAATAAATTAAAAATGCCCGTTGATAATAAAAAATCAGAAAAGACTACAACTAACAATGTTATGGAAAGCATTAAGAATTAATTTCGTGTTTGTAGAACACAGGCAGAGCAAAATTAGTTACATGTCGAAAATAAGTATTGTTTATGGCAGTGACCATTTTAGGAATAAAAGACCTCTAAATCAATAATAGGAAAAGTTGATGAATAAATCAAGCTTTTGTTTTATTGTTTGTAATTGTGAAGTTGTATGCTACCTCCACCTAGAGGTTAAAGACTCACACATCCTTTGGGCTTTCTATGTTGACTAAAAAGCCAAGACCACTAAAAAAAAAGACGATGAAAGAATAGAAAAAGAGAAGAGAAGAGAAGAGAAGAGAAGAGAAGAGAAGAGAAGAGAAGAGAAGAGAAGAGAAGAGAAGAGAAGAGAAGAGAAGAAAAAAGAAGGGAGGAAGGAAGGAAGGAAGGAAGGAAGGAAGGAAGGAAGGAAGGAAGGGAAAAAGTTAACAGTCAAACCATTTTAGCTTGCACTTTTCTGTTTGGCTTAAAGAAAAACTGTTAGCTTCTCTACTGAATGTTGGTGTCATTATAAGTGCATACAATTTAGCCACTTCAAAACCTCACAAGTATATGCCATTCAAAGGATATTCTTTTCTTTGGTGATTTTCTTTTCTGTTCTTTTTTAAGAAAATGTTCCTGATCACTTGTGTATTTTATCACCAAAAATCAGAAGCAGTGAACTTTTTATAGTCTCTGCCACTTCATAGTTCAATTTCCTGACACAACCTTTTTTTTTTATTAGAATTGATTCTTCAAAATACTTCAGCTTCTCAAAGGCCAGCCTGCACTGATGGCATTCAAGAAACACACCATTACCCTGAATCTAAAAAGTCAAATACAATAAATAAATGTCTCACCGGGCTGGGTCCCACACCAAGAAAATAAGAAGAATCAACTGCATGTTGTAAGTGTTTAATTTCCTCTTCATTGCCGCTCTTTGGAAAGCCATGGAAGAAAAACAAAATACACTTAAAATTACATTCAGTCCCACCATCCAAATAGCCCAAAAGAATGTCAATTGCTTTGAGAACTGGAGTTAAAGCTACTGAATTATTCCACTGGAGCGAGTGTGGGGTGTGATGAAGAGGTTGGGGGGTGTCTTTTCTTTTCTTTTCTTTTTTTCTCTTGACAGTAAGATGACCAAGTAATCAGACTTTGCTTTGCCAAGAACTTCCCCCAGCCCCATCGTCAGCAAACACTGTTTTGTGCTCGCACAGACACGTAATAACAACACTCGGAACCCTGAACTGACATAGGAGCTGGAGAAGAGAATGGGTCGGAGGTGGGGGAGTGTGAAGGAGAGACGGGTACCGGGTGCCACAACCCCCTCAACCAAGACCACCCCCGCAACCCCAACGGGAAAAGCAAGGGGCAACTAGCCCACTTTTTCGATGATTCTTCTTTTCGTTAGAGGGAACTGCAGTCCTCGCGTCTTCACTTCTTCACCCCCTCGAAAATAATAGGCAATAAAATAAAAGACGCTCCCTGCCGGCCCCTGCACAGTTGCCCTGGCCCACGTCTCGGAGGCGCCGGTTCGGCTTCACGGCTGCGAAACGCCGCGCTGGACAGCGGCTCCGGAGCCGAGACCACGGTCGGAGCAGGGGCGGGAGGCTCCCGGGTCCAGCACCGGCGGGCAGGCGGCGGCGATCAGTGTGCAAAGTTGCAGACTATACAAGAGCCAGGCTACCGCGCTGCCTGCCGGCGGGCGGGTGGGCGGCCGTCTCGGATCTTATTGTAGTTGCAGACGCGCTTCTGGTGATGAGTATCGAAATGATTCTCTAGACGTGCCGGGGAGGAGGCGGCGGGCGAGCCGAACCGCCTCGGGTTCCAGGGAGCGCCGGAGAGCGGGGAGGCGAAGACGAGGCGGGCACGGGAGGCGAAGGCAGGCGGGAAGGGGTCCCCGCCGGGGCCAACGTGCGCGACCTTACCTGAAACAGCAGGCAGGATCGGGTGCTTTCCTCCCTTTGCCCAGCTTTGAGGAGCTGGGAAACTTGAGGGAGAGCGAGAGGGAGCGCGAGTGAGAGACCGGGAGAGACGAGAGAGCGACCGCAGCAGCCGAGCGAGCGGGAGCGAGGGGCGGTGGAAGCCGGAGGGAGCGCGGAGCGCGGCGGCCGCGGCGCGAGGAGTAGACGGAGGCGAAGGCGCCCGTAGTGGCGGTGACGGGCGGAGGAGGAGGCAGAGGAGGAGGGGAAGCGTTGGCAGGAG
>NC_043700.1:157051731-157090398 GCF_006229205.1 Suricata suricatta | reverse complement strand
GTTGGTGCCGAGTCGGGAACGCAGGGTGTCTGAGCGGCCCTGGATCCCCGGGGCCTCGCCCTGCCGCCCGCCCCCCAACATCCCCAGGCTCTAGAGCGACGTGGCTGCTGAGCAGAGGGAAAGAGGTACCACTCCCGCTGGAGGGCGAGGGGACTCTAATCAGCCTGTACTTAGTCGTCAGCGCATCCACGCAGGAGCAAGTTCAACGCGTGTTGCGTGGAAGCAGACAGCAGGAAGTTTCTTTGATCCCCTGAGCCCTCTTGACACACCACTCATTCCTTCACACCCCTGCAGGCAAGACCAGTTTCCCCACAAAGCTCTGAGGGCTGGAGACCTCCCTGCAGCCGGTCAGGAAAGTCCGTCTGCGGATTTTGCACCTGGGGAAACCTCCCGCTCACTCTCAGCAATTCTTTCCCCCAACGTCAAACTGGCATCCTCCCTACGTGGTGATCAAATTCAATCCACAGCTCTAAAAAAAAGTTTACATTCTGCAACCCCGCACCACCACCACATCCCCAAGCAAAAAGGTACCTGTTGTGCTTCTGTTACGCCTGCAACTCTTTGGGGGGTAAGGGGGCGGGAAGGGGATGTAGTGTGGCTGGGTTTGAGGTTTTCCTCCTGTAGGGCTTTTTGCTGGTGAAGAGACCTGTTGTAATTCCAGTCCGACAGTACACTTGAAGCGTTGTGTTTGATCTGTCTCCTTTCTCTTCTGTTTTATCTGAGGTGATAAAATCCAAACGTGCAACTTGAACCAAAAGAGAGAGAGAGAGAGAGAGAGAGAGAGAGAGAGAGTTTTCCTTTTTGTACTGCACATAAGAATGTTAAGCTTACATCTTACTAAGGAAAGCAGAAGCGGCTGTTATCTCTTTAAGAAGTTGTTAATAAACGTTAGACACTTTAAAAGGGGGGAAAAGATACGTATGCTGATATGTTTTTTCTCATATTACATTCAGAGTCAATATGTGCCAAACACTTCAGTTTCGTTAGTTATGAACCAAAAATTCAGATGTTTTTCCTAGATGGTGCAGTTTTCATAACAGCGGGCACTGCTAATCTACAGTAAATTTTAGCTTTGCTTTGAAGATTATGCGAGGAGAGTAAAACCTTTACATTGTAAATATTTCAAACTGTTCTTTTTAACCTATTAATCACCACTTTCTGAATGAGCATTTAATATGCTACCACCTAAACAAACATTTGCTCTCTTTTGTAGCTGGCTCTGTGAAGAATGGGACACCACCCAGCGTTCTCCTCCATCATTAATATTCCCTTCCTGACTTGCTGTTGCAGAGTCTAATTGAAATTCACAAAGATAAAAAGCTTGCCATTTAAAACCTTTCAGCCGGGGAATCTAAACATCTTCTACTTGGTGTGAACACTTTACTTCCTACTGTATTTTCCCATTTTCCATTTCTATGAGTCAATCTTCATTAAGATCTCTATCACTTTGCCATTTACATTATTACTAAATTGTTTGTGTTTTGATAATGGAAGTTGAACAGCTAGTGGTTTCTTCCTGACCTTAACTGATGTGCTCCAACAAAATTTCTCTTTTATGAATGTCACAATTTTTGTAAATATCTTCATAGATTATTTTCATATTTACCACTGTAGCTTTTTTGTCCTGGATTCTAAAACTGAGTTACAGATTTTAGGATTCTTTATCTCAAAATGTATATATATTAGAATGATTTGTTCTAAAAAAATTAGTCTTTCCCTTTAGCACCCTTAATAAATTTGTAATCTCATTGTCGTATGGCCCATTTGCATGGAACTTTACAAAGTTTGTGCTATTTGGGATGATTTTCACCATTTGTTTATTTTTTTAACTCTATGTTTGAACTGTCTATAGATTTGGGTATGCACTTCCTTGAGACACTCAGTAAAAACTAGATTCCAACAATTCATTATAAACCATAATTTTTAGGGGTGCCAGGGTGGCTCAGTCAGTTAAGCATCCGACTTCAGCTAAGGTCATGATCTCGCAGTTTGTGAGTTCCAGCACCCGCCCTTTGCTCATGGCTCAGAGCCTGGATCCTGCTTGGGATTCTGTGTCTCCCTCTATCTCTGTTCCTCCCCCCGCCCCCGGGCACACTCTGTCTCTCTCTTTCAAAAATAAAGATTAAAAAAATAAAATCAAAACTAAATAAACCATAATCTTTAGTTCTTCCCCACAAAATGCTTTGCAATTTTATTGAAATTGGGTAGCTGTGATTTAAACTTCAAAGCACATTAAAGGAAATGGAAATCAGAAAAGCTGATTGCAGGCGGTGGACCTCTACTTCTATTGCTGTATCTTTACTGATATTTCACTGTGTTGCTAGTCCAGCCGAGTATCTCCCAGGATTGTCCCACAAACATCTAATAAATCCAGTCGGATTTTTTTCTCCTCTGTGTGATGGAGCACAGGGAGCTGCCTGCGATTTGAGAGCCAGCCTGGGTCGTGACTAAGCTCCTCCTGCCCACTCCTTTTGGAGCATGTCCTAAGGCAACCAGTCCTCTAGAAGAATTGACGAATAACTGGTTGCCAGTAAATCTAAATTTGTTCCTGCCCAGGCTAGGGCAGTGCAAAACCTTCTGTTTGAATGTGTTTGAATGACCCTCCCATTAAATAGATGGAGAGGTGCGGGTCACTTCTTACATATTCCTCATCTTTAACACCCAAATCTGAAAGAGGATTTCCATGCGAGGAACAAGAATAAAAGAAAGGCAAGGAATTGGGGAGATTCAGGGTTTTTTAAAATTTTTATTTCCTGATACCTTACAACATTGCATAATTTTAAAATTCATTATAAAACTGTGCTCTTGAACAGATATTTTTTAGAGCTTTTCTTTTTAGGGCCCAGCTATACGGACTTGGCACTACTGTTGGAAGGAAGACTACACTGCATGCCCTAGGCAACCCCATAAATATTAAAGTTACGTAAGAGGCGCCTGGGTGGCTCAGTCAGTTAAGCTTCTGGCTTTGGCTTAGGTCATGGTCTCGTGGTTCGTGGCTTTGAGTCCCTCATCAGGCTCTGTGCTGACAGCTAGCTCAGAGCCTGGAGCCTGCTTCAGATTCTGTGTCTCCCTCTCTCTCTGACCCTCCCCTGCTCATGCTGTCTCTCTCTCAAAAAATAAAAAAATAAAGTTCCCTAAGATAACATGTGTACATTATATATAATGCATACATGTATGTTTAATACACACAAATATATGTATACAGATATGCAGATATTTATCTGTAGGAAGATAGATATCTGAACTCATAAAAATAAGCATAAGATTTTAATAAGCATAGCATTTATATAATACATTTCTACAAAATGCATTTAGTCCTACTAACATAATTTAATCAGAATGATTTTTACATACTTTGAAAAAAGTACCAGAAATTCAACAAAAATAGCCTCTCCCTATATATACAAATTTTAAAATATAAGCATATATTCTACGTAACAAATTTATGTACACTTTAGCTACACCTTTCCATCTGAGTCATCCATTTGAATGAGAATATACCTTTGTGAAAAATTGAACTAATGCATAAACCTTCCTGTTTTCCCAGAATTAAATGCTATCCTGGACTTTCCCCAGATTGCTTTACTAATTTCAAAGTTTGTTTGGAGTACTCATCTGTCCTCATATTTACCACATTATCATTAAAAACAAAACAAACAAAAGCTAGAACAAATACCAATTTGGTAGTTCTTAGGTCAAAACCGTGGTTTGATCAAGCTCCATTTTTTTCCCTGTAAGTTGAATTTAGATGAATGGTTCTAATGTGTCCACTAGGCTCTAAGCTTCTAAAAGAAGAAACAGCTGGAAAGGGAGAGTAATGAGACTTATAAACAAGTAATCCCAAAACTACTCCTTACATCAGTGTATTTAGGTCACATATCATTAGAACTATATATATATATATATCATGTTTACTAGCTTAGAGTATGGATTTTACCTTCTTCAAACAGAGTAACTTTGTTTATTAAGTAACTTTGCAGATCCTTATCTAACTTGCAAATCAAATATGTAATGCATTCAGTATATCCTCGTGGTTTCTGAGATTTTAAAAACTACTTACATCAAACACTTATAAAAAGTAATTTCTAAGGAGATCCTTTTGTCTTCTTTTTGTGAAATTATAGATAAAATTTATTTTCAAGTTATCCAACTACTTCCTAAAACAAAGATAACATTCCAGTAACGCAAAACAGAAATATACTGTGCATTTCATGAAACTACATGATTGGCAGCTTTTGCCTCTAAGGCATGTTTTATAAATAAAAATTATCGTAATGAATAATAAAAATAAACCTAAAATATCTTCACTTGTATAACGAAATAGACCCCATTCCAGATATTTTGCATGTACATATTTATTTAATCATCACAAGTTAAGGACTAGTCTTTTGTTATTCCCATTTCACTGATGAGAAATTGAGGCACAGAAAGCTTAATCAGGTGAAGTTCTCCTCCTGGTAGAGTTCAGCAGTACCGTCCATAGTCTTCGTGCTTAACTACTATACTATGTTGTCCTTAAGTTACTACATGACAGCCAAAATTCTAACTTTTTATGTACAATCTCATCATTGCAGACTTGGGCAAGATATTTAACTGTTTACGTGGTGGTGTTATGAAGGCAGTACAAATCTGTGAATAATAGCCAAATACTCAACAAGTCTTGCTGAGTATTAGCAATTTACCAGACACTGTTCTGGGCCACTCTGGTTATAATAATGATTAAGGAATGGCCCCTACCCTCAGAGAGCTTACAGAAAATTGAAAAGCATGAAGTAACATATGTTGTTACTTGCAAACAAATTAGGGACCAAGGCTTACACATATACTCTAAAAACTTACACTATGTTTACTAAGGAGTAACATGCAGCTTAAGAAAAAGAATGCGACGCTGGGACCCTTATGTCTAATTAACAATTTAAAATTTAGTTGTTCCCATATAATAAATAATAAATGGATTATTACTAAGGATGCAAATAAGCATTTTCTACTACACAAAAAAGACACTTAAGAACTCCCAGGACCAGAAAAGTTTAGGTCCAGAATGAAAAAAAAAATGTTTTCTATGATATTTTCTGAATAATACCTGATCAGCCAAAATTATGGCTAATTTTGAAGAAGCTAATAACAATAACAAGAACGAAATCAGAGGATAGAGAGAGTCCAGGACCTATTTGAGCCCATTTACATACATTTCAAGTGGGCTAAGATTGGTCTCAAAAGAAGGATTATTTCAATATCATTATTTTTAGCATCAAAAGTATCCCATCTGAGAGGAAGAGAGAGTATATGAATTGTGAAGAAATAAATGAAAAATATAATCAGGCTATGAGTACTTCATGGTCAGTTATGTAAGAGAAATAGAAACCAATTCCTTCTAAGAAAAAGTGAATAATGCCATGGCAAATTAATTATGGATATCAAGTGATTTTAATAATAATATAGAGATCATTTCTCCTTACTACCGGCCTCTTTGAGTTTGCCAAGGGGACTTGCTCATAGATGCACAATAAATAATTGCTGATTTCTTTGTAGAGTTAAGCACTTTGGAATACAAATTGGGAGACTTGGTACCAGAGTTAAAAATGGCATGACCTTGGGCAGCCGTGGTTGTAATGTATCTACTGAAAAGTGTCAAAGCTCTCTCTCTCTAAAAGCTCACTGTGCATCACAAGTAGACTTTTTTTTTTTCCTCAAAAAGTATCTCCACTGGTGTTCTCTATCTTAGCACCATCCCGCCACCAAAGTCCTGAAAACTGGGAGTCGTTCTAGACTGTTTTTTGTCAACACGCACACGCACACGCACACACACACACACACACACAAAACCACCACCACCGCCGCCACACATATTCTGTTACTGAGAAAATGCTTCCTATCTATTGTCTCCATCCATTCCCTTTATTACCAATTCCATAGCTTTAGCTCCATCCTTACTTGAACTACTGCATTACCAGTAAGCAAGAGCGTGCTAACTGGTTTCTCTCCTCCAATCTCTCCTTTCTTTAGTTTGCTTTCTATAGGGCCAACATGAGTCTTCATAAACCAATTTGATAGTGTCATTCAATCACCTAAAATTTTTTCTTGATAAAAGTATAAGGTGTGAACTCCTTTGCATATCACCACTGATACTGTTTATATCTCCAGCCTACGTTTTTCTTTCTACACACATCTTGTTACACATGTGTGTATACACATATACCCTCCAGAATCAGCATTAATTTTTTTAAATATTTTTTAATGTTCATTTATTTTTGAGAGAGAAAGACAAAGTGCAAGCAGGGGAGGGGCAGAGAGAGAGAGGGAGACACAGAATCTGAAGCAGGCTCCAGGCTCTGAGCTGTCAGCACAGCTGATGCCGGGCTCGAACTCACAGACTGTGAGATCATGACCTGAGCTGAAGTTGTACATGTGATCAACTGAGCCACCCAGGCGCCCCAGCGTTCATTTTTCAACATCACCAAGTCCTCTTTGCTCCCTACAAATGAAAATGTCTGTATTTCTCTCAACTACTAAATCTTGCATTCCTCTATGCTTTTGGTTCCCATTGCTCCTTTCAACTGGAACGCCACTGTCTGCATAGTAATACTTTGGGTCTCAGCCCTATAAACTACTTCTTACCCTTCCAGATAAAATTTTCCACTCCATCCTTTGTACACCTGCTGAACGAAATACAGGCATTTAACATGAAACCTAAAGACTACCCAATTGAACTTATTTACTAACTTTTCTATCTTACCCTATTAGCCTGTGAGCCCTTTTGAAGTAAAGAACCTCATCTCAATTATCTTTACCTACTAAGTGTCTAGCACAGAACTGGGCATATATAATCTCTCAAGAAATTCATGAGGAATCAATGAATGAATGAACAACCAAATGAATAAATAAGAGCATACATGAGCATCTGTGCCTTCATATGGATATGAGAACCATAGTACTTTCTTCCAAGGAAATGAGATGCAGTAGAAAATAGCAGTTATAGTTAAGAACCCCGATTCTGGTGCTAAACACTTAGGTTCAAATCCTAGTCAATTACTTACTATACAACCTTGGATTAATTCCTTAGCTTTGTTATGCCTTAGTTTTCTTACCTGTGGAGTAAAAGTAATTGTGAGTCCACCTCACAAGATCTTTGTGAGTACTCTGAGTTGATACTAGCACACAGGACAACATCTGGATCATAGACAGTACTACACAGTGTTTGCCGATATTACTGAAGTATTTAAAAGCTGTTAGTTCACCGCCTCGACATTTAGTAGAGATGAGATGCTATTAAATTTATTGAATCTTCTGACTCTCTTCCCATCTGCTCTTTTCCAGTGATATTCACATGCCCACCTTTGCAGAGAAGTCAGTCAGAACCCTCCTCGTACCCCTACATTCTCTTATGGTGGGTTATTTCCTCATGAATGCATTGTTTCCCTCATTCTCTCTCTCTCTCTCTCTCTCTCTCTCTCTCTCTCCCTTGCTGTTTTTTTTTCTCATCCTCTTTTTAGTATACCGTGCCCTCCTTTTCATTCCGGCTTGGCCTGTACTTCTTCCTTTTATTAGTTCTCTATCTTTCCCTTTTCCTCTCCCATTCTCAATAATATTCATACCCAGCATAAGTCAGCATTTGTGTGCACACTTGTCTTCTGGCATATGGAAGAAGGTGTGTTACAAGAGTAGATACAGAAGAGAAAATGGCTATTTAGGCATAGAAATGTGAATGTTTGTGCAGCAAAGGCATGGGCATCCCTGTCTTTCTGTGTGTACATCTTTGTGTAAGTCATGTATCAAATCTGCTTGAGTGTACTTTATTGATTTGCTATATGAATTGAATAAAATAGTCAAGTGACTTTATCTTTTGAATTGGCTACTGGATTGCCTGCAACAAAGAAATCGCTACATGTTGCGTCTTCCGTTTAAAAGAGATCCACGTCTGTCATATGCAGAGAGCCATAGTAGTAGTCAGCATAGAAACTTCCTGCTATCCTGCTAGCCATACCCTAGGTTAAAATATGGTTACAAGATGCTCATGCTTTTTGTGTATGTGTAACTTCTAGGTATCTAGTATCCTTATGCTACTCATTTGGAAGCAAGAAATAAGGGAACTCTGCATTATGAGTTTGGAGATAACAAATTAATACTTAAAGGATTTTTTTTGGAAGAGAGGTATTTTCAAAGAGACTTATGACAGATATTAGTACCATCCAGAAAATAGTGTCATTTTGCAGCCTAGGTGTATGAACAGATTGAATTATTTTACTCTCCGTGAAATTACAGGTGACAATGAAACTTGCTCCTGTGATCAATGAAAGGAAAGAGACATGGCCATTTCTAGCAGGCTGAATGACCCAGTGTCAGATTCACCGTGCCGCCTCCTGCCGCACTGTCTGCTTGCGCCCAGTGAGAACTCTACATGGTGATCACTCAGTGGGACCTTGAGTGAGGACAGTGATTGGAGGTCCTTGCTAACCTGTATTGGATTATAGCATGAATTGCAAATAAATATTTGTTTTAAGTCTCTAAAATTTGGGCTGATATTTAATCACAAAATAACTTGATCTATGTGACTTCTGAAAGATGGAAAGGAAGTTTTGTTGTGTGTCTTTTTTCTTCTTAATTGTTCATTTATTTATTTTGAGAGAAAGAAAGAGAGAGTGAGAGAGAGAAAGAGAATCCCAAGAAGACTCCATGCTGTCAGTGCAGAGATTGATCTGGGGTTTGATCCCATGAACCATGAGATCATGACCTGATCCTAAACCAACTGAGCAACCCAGGTGCCCCTATGTATCTTTTTAAAATACCAACTATGGAATGATGGAGTGGCACATAAAATATTTTTTGGCAGAGGAGACTTTCTTAAAGATTTTGAAATCACAGCATATAAATGGTGGCGTGCCTAAGTCTGAGCCACTTGATCTTTGGGAATATCTGTGCTTTGTTTCCATCGCTTAATGGTCCTTTGCTTGCTTTCTGTATGTAAGCACCCAGAAGGATTGAGGCAAAGTCTGAGATTATTTTTGGCAAGAAGTTCTGAATCTCTATTTCATTATCCCCACAGTGGCCAGACATTGACAGTGGTGGCAATGGGGTTGGGGCTGGGGGTACAGGAGCAGGGGTGGTATTCATTAAATTCCAACAGGAACTCCCATTGCCAAACATCCAATGGTCCTAGAAATGTAATGGAAAAATAATTTAAAAACGAGAGAGAACGGGTAAAAAAAGGCCCTAACTGGATCAGCAGGTGCTAGATGTTAAAGTTGAAGAGAGATGGATAAAAAGACGGGTTCTGAATAGAAATTCATGTTAGGAATATATCTCCCTATCTCTGCTCCATAAAGAAAAACAAAAGAAATGGACTCGGGCATAAATATAGAGTGTGCAAATTTTAAAGCCATTTACAGAGATTTCTTTCGACAAGGTAGAAAAGGCCATTTAGTCATGGATTTTAATATGAATCATGCAGTTGTTATTACACAACTCACTGGACCAAAAATTTCTAGGTTCAAATTGCTTTTAGCTAGTCAATCAACATCATTCAAATACAAGCCATTGTAACAATTTAACATTCAAATTGTGAGAAGAAAACTATATAAGCTTTTGAGGGACTAGAAAGTATGATCTGTCTCTTTTTTTTTTTTATCCCTTACCATTCTTCTCAAATTGTAGGTGTTTAATAAGTGTTAATAGAAGAATAAATGAGTGGATAAGTAATTGAGTAAAGTAATAAACTAATGCAAGGATGCGTCAGAGTTCACAAATGTTGCTCACGGTAGCTCATGTTCTCCCCTTACTCATGTTGACATTCCACCCAGGCCTCTATACAGTGGTCTGAGTGATCTTTCCAAAACAGAGACCTGTTCATGTCACTGCATAACTTATAATCCTTCAGGTATTTCCTATTTTTTGTAAGTCAAGACCAAGATCCTTATGATGACCTTTGTCCTGAATGCCTTGACTCCTGTCTTGCCTTGAACCCTTGTTTTCTCTGCTCCATAAACACCAGCCTTTCAGTTCTGGAATGTGCTTCGCTTTTTATTGTCTATTTTTCTCCCACGATAAGGCATCGTAGCACATGTTCTCTCTGCTGTAAAGCTCCTGCCCCTCTACACACCTGTTCCTAAAAATTAGGAAGCACTTACTCAAGAAGCCTCCCTGACATAGCCCCTAGCCACCAGTCTCCATTAGATTCCTTTATGATATGTACTTTATGTTGGGGAATTTGTCTCTGTCCTTCATGTCTCTGTTCACCATTGTGTGTGATTATTTAATTAACATCTGTTAATAAACTCTGCTATATGTTATAGGAGTTCAGAGACCATGCTTAATTTTACTTAACATTGTATCCCCTGCAGTTAATGCACTACCTTACTTAGAGTAAGCACTCAATAAATAGCTGCTGGGGGAGGGGGGGGAAGAAGGAATAAATGAATATATAACAAACATAAGATTAGATGTATAATATTACTTTCAAAATATTTTGTATCCCTGAAATAAATACTGCAAGCTAGTCACTTGGATTGTTGCCACATTCATAGAGGCTGTGGAGAACTAATGGCTGAAGACCGTGTCGTGAGAAATGAGAAGAAGGTACATGTTATTGATAACAAGTTGCTGGAAAGTAGTTTGATCAAGGTATACCAGCAAAAGGAAATAAAAAAGTTAACAATGTATTGGTTCACAAAAAGGAAGGTTGTTTCTGCTTATCCAGTGGTATTTGGTAATGATAGAGGTCAATGGATTCTTGACTTCAAAGGATAAGACCATATATATGTATTTTCCAGTGTTCAAAAATAGAGAGTTCCAATAAACCTTCCATTAGTATTCTCTGCCTAGAATGGGATAATGCATTCTTATTTAGCTGGGATCCAGGACTAATTAACAGACCCATATGAACCATGTGGATAGAAGATCAACAAGTATTCTATAAGGTCTTTGTCATGAAGGATTTGCAGTGGATGAACTATAAGATGGTTTTTATCACTTATATATTCTTATTTTATAAAAATTCTCCTTATCTGCTGAGAGGCTAATTTCCCTAGGTATTTTGTTACAAATGATAATTATTTTTTTGTATCAATTACTACTATACCCTACGCTCTTGAGTCAAATGAACTGTTCATCTGTTTTTTATCCCTATAATCCAACTGTATGTTCAGAGAAATGTATTCTACTTAAATACATAACTAAAGGAATATTTACATATTTGTATATATACACATCATAGAGTGATAAATACTATGTAATTATTATAATACTAGTCAGTTAAGACAAAAGTCAGTAAATAGCAGCCGCACAAATCTGTTTGCCACCTGCTTTTGTATACAAAAGTGTGTGGGTCATAGCCATGCACATATATTTATGTGTTCTCTAATGGCTCCTTGTGCTCCAATGGCAGAACCCAGTAGTTGCAACAGAGTCCATGTGGCCCACAAAGCCTGAAACATTTCTATCTGATCCTTTAAGACAAAAAATTTGCCAGCCTCTGAATTAAGTGTAAGAGTTGCACACTGAGTTGCATAACAAGGTTGTTCTTTTATATCTTCCTTCAACAATTACTATATGAAAGTCTTCTTTCTAGCTCCTATGGGAATACTATTCAACTGGTATCAAAAAATGACTTGTATAATTAAGCAGTTATTTTTTTGTTTTTCAAAAGAAGAATTGAAAACTATTTTTATGTATATTTTATAAAATGTAAAGCACTATGGTAGGTCTTATTTTAAATTAAAAACAGAAAAAACTTCTCTCTCTCAAAACAGAAAAAAAAACATGAGGCGCCTGGGTGGCTCAGTCAGTTAAGCGATCAACTTTAGCTCAGGTCAGATCTCACAGTTTGTGGGTTCGAGCCCCGTGTCAGGCTCTGCGCAGACAGCTCAGAGCCTGGAGCCTGCTTCTGATTCTGTGTCTCCCTCTCTCTCTGCCCCTCCCCCACTCATGCTCTGTCTCTCTCTCTCTCTCAAAAATAAATAAACATTAAAAAAAAAAAAACAGAGGCACGTGGGTTAAGCATTCGACTTCGGCTCAGGTCATGATCTCATGGTCCTGAGTTAGAGCCCCGCATAGAACTCCATGCTGACAGCTCAGAGCCTGGAACCTGCTTCAGATCCTGTATCTCCCTCTCTGTTCCTCCCCTGCTTTCACTCTGTCTCTTTTTCTCTCTCAAAAGTAGATAAAGATTTTTTTTTAATTTTTGAAAAACCAGAATCACCACCTCTTTAAGAAACAGTTTGATGAAAGAATGTGTGATTTGTACCAAAATCTAAAATAAAAGGTCTGTATATATCCTCTATATTGGTGCATGCCCTTCCTCTGTATGCCCATACCATCCTCTGCTCAAATCATCACACTATATTGGCAAAATATGTTCATCCATCTCCCCAAATGGAATGTGAACTCTTTGAGGACAGAAGCTAATGATTTATTCCTGTGTCCCCTTCTGTATAGCACAGTAATGAGTTCTCAATAAAAATTTGTTGAAAGAATGGATAAATGGATATGTGGATAGATAACTAGGTCAAATAAACATTGATATTCTGCATGATTATACCAGCCATCGGTCATAAGATCTCAAAGCAAGTTGGCCTGAAGAGGTGAAAAAAATATGTTTTGTGCAGATAAACATTTTCCTACCTGATAATTCTGTGCATTGTTACCTACACTCCACACAGGAATTTCCTGGTGTTTTAGCACAGTTTTTCTTTTGTCACAGAATTGTCCTAAAATATTTCTACTATTTAACTTACAAAATGCAATCAATTGAACAATAACCACCATTCATATCAATTTAAGTTTTACCAAAGTGTCTGAATCCAGAGATAAAGCTAATATGAAATAAATAAGAACATACATATTGAATTCTTTATTCAGGTATCATTTCTTGCCAATCATCAAGCAATTGATTCTTTTCAAAATCAAATTCTCGTATGCCGGTCTTTCTACAGGTTAACATGAACTCTTGAGCTTTAACTTTTCTACTATTATTTGGTAGAAGTTATAGATATCTAAATAAAACATGGAGGTAGCAATGGAGACAGTGAGAGATTTCCTTCAAATATACAGTAATAACTACATGAAAATATTGGTGTGATGGCCTAACTATAATTAACATAGACAAAAATTAAGAATACACAGCACTTTGGGAAAAAAGCAAGGAAGTGTTATTTTGTTTCTGTAAAATTTTTGTAGGTCATTTAACTGCTCCCAGAAATGCATCCCACCCATATCCCAAGGATATGATCTAAGATAACTATAGAAATATAATGTAGAATGTCCTGGAACCAGAATTTGATGACCAGACCTCAAGTCAACCTTCTTGGGGTTCCATTCTTATCTGTCCTTATAGCTGTATTAGGTAATAAAGTTATTCAGTCAAGATTAATTCTTCAGTTGAGATTAATTCCCAAACAATACTTGGTTCTGGTAAGCAAGATCCCACTTTATTATATCACATCTGACTCTAGCTTCGGATCCCTCTTTAATATCCCCTCTCTTTAAAGGATCAGTTACCATTTTGTTCTTCCTTATCCTCTTGGACCTCAAACCACAATCTTGAATTTTGTGTCTCCCTAGCTCTGTTTCTATTTTTTATTTGTTTGTTTGTTCTGTTCCTTTGCCTGTTTATAGGGTTTATTTAATGGTGAAAAAGGGTCTTGTCCATAAAATGGCACAATCCTACAAAAGGCTGACAAAGTTTAATAGATGAAGAAGAACACTGGCTTTAGAGAATCATAGACTCAAGTGTTGCTAGAGACCTGAAATGTCCCCTATACCTCTTCTACTAACCTCCTCTATGTAGAAATGTGTCTGATCTATAAGGCTAAATAACTTCAAATTCCTTTGATTTAATTTATTAAGTCACTGAGGACATTATTGAAGAATCGTCTCACCGGCTAGTTTGCTCGTTTTGTTTTCTGGGTGTAATTAACTTTAAATATTGCGGTATAAGTAGTATGACTTGTGTGTATGGACAAATTAAATTTAACTAAAACTCTAGAGAGAGTTAATTAGCCTAAGAAATGTCTCACTATCAATCAACCCCTTTGGGTTAATTAATTTACATGAGACTTATAGGAAATAACTTTTTGTTGGTGATAGTAACGGGATTTGAGATATATGAGAAGTAAAAAGGAGTTTAAGATCCTTACATGAGTAAAGTATGAAAAGATCGAGCTCAGTAACAATGTCCAGAGTGAAACACTCCATTTCTAGGACCTTTTACCAGAGACATTTTGCCACTGGTTCCAGTCACCAAGTCTGCATATTCTGCCATTAGAACCATTTGTCCCTTACTCAGAGTGAGTTTTTTTCATGGGTGATGCTCATCTGTGAACCTGAGGGCAAAAGAATAAACCTTTAATTAAGCTTAAAAAGTTCTGTGATTATATCTCCTTGTAATGAATGTCGTCTATAGAGCAGGCAGATTTTTGTCTAAGATTTGTTTTCAGTGTGACTTAGCATCTGTTAGGTCACAGGGTAGGGACTGCCTGTAACCAGAGGTGGTCACTGATGTTTACCAAGAAAACCTGACTTTCACTGAAGGACCGAATTGGTTTGGCACAATTTGGAACTGTTCAAAGGAACTATAGAGTTTGAAAATGAGAAAACAAGGAATGAGCAGCTGGTGTTGAAGAAAATGTTGCCAGGGCTTTATAGTTGGCATAAGGCTAAAGGTAGCAATGGTGACACAAGTTGGCTGCAGTGGGTACAAAAAGGGAAGGCTTAATCACCTCTGAGCCGAGGCTCTTAAATTTGGACAGGGCTTCCCTGGGGAAAGAAACTTATAAGTAGGAGAGTTTGGGGCAGCGAAAGTGTTTTATTTCTAGAACACTTGCAGCTAATATGGAAAGGAACTCTTGAGCATGGTTGTTGGTACATAAGTCACAGCCAAAGATATTCTAAGTCTTAGTATTTTTCCCCAAAGAAAGCTCACCATGGCACATGCTAGCATGAGTAAGATTGAAATTGAAAGATCACAGATTTATAGCCACAAATCAGAGCTCAAGAAAATGATGAAAAGTTAGTAAGACTAAGCTGCTGGCCAAGAAACTAGTTGATACTATTAGATTCTCTAGTTGGGGGAGGTCATGATTAATGAGTTAATAACCAGGATTCGGAAGGTGAGAACACTTCAGGAGCAGAAAACCATACAGAGTTTCAAACCATCTGACCCTGAGAAGGTCTACATTGTCCCCATGTGCAGATTGACATTTATATCAGAGTCTATTCGGAGAAGATTAATGTTCAGGTCACTCTTTCCCTTCACTTTCCATCATCTTTTTGTCAAAAAAGCAGCAAATAAACTTAGGAATGTTTCTGGTTTTTGTTGTTGTTGTTTTATTTTGGGTTTTTTTTTGTTTTTTTTTTTCTATTTGGCCAGAACTCTGGCTGCCACCACTGCCTGCCAGGGAAGGAAAGATAAACTGTGATTTTATTTTCTTCCATTACTTTTCACAAGAATTCTAGCATACTTCATATGGTAGATGTAAGGTTTATACACAACCCTTTTTCAAATTAAAATAAATGATCTTTAGTCACCTTTTAGGAATTTGGTCAAAAACTTAGTTTATTCCTCATTTATAAATCATCAAAATAAAAAATAAATATAAATTGACCCAAAGTTTGTGAAGTACCTGGGTTCCATGTTTACTAAGGAATCTGACTGTATAGCACAGGACATTTCAGCTTAATGCCTGGGTAGTTAAAAAACAAGCAGTTAACTCATAAAGCCATCAGATAAAGAACTTTTTTTTTTTTACATTTATTCATTTTTGAGAAAGAGATAGAGTATGGGTGGGGAAGGAGCAAGGGGCAGGTACAGAATCGGAAGCAGGCT
The DNA here is from genome assembly GCF_006229205.1 of Suricata suricatta. Taxonomy (NCBI): domain Eukaryota; kingdom Metazoa; phylum Chordata; class Mammalia; order Carnivora; family Herpestidae; genus Suricata; species Suricata suricatta. The sequence continues at coordinate 157,074,581 of NC_043700.1, read as the reverse complement.
GCAGGCTCTCAGCTGTCAGCACAGAGCCTGATGTGGAACTTGAACCCATGAGTGATGAGATCATGACCTGAGCTGAAGTCAGACGCTTAACTGACTGAGCCACCCAGGCGCCCCTATAAGGAACTTTTCTATTTGAATTTGCCTAACCTCTCAATCAGCTTCATCCAGCAGCAATATAGTGTTAAAAGAAAGAGAGAAACAGAAATAGTGAAATGGAGCTCCTTAGCTATTTTACTATGGAGCCAAATTCCCCATTTTTACTAAAAAAATTGCTATTTTACACTTAGTGAGCTTCAACACTGTGCATGAAATTATATGAAGAATTTTATATGTAGTGTCTCACCAGCTTCTTGTAATAACTCTCTTAGATAGTAGCTCTGCCTTAAAGATCAGGAAAATAAGTTTCAACCTGGTTAAGCTATTCATTCACGGTGACAGAGCCACTCAGATCTGTATTATAACTTCATAAGCCCCAGGTTGTTTTGCCTTTGGGACCCCATCCTCTATAAAAAAATAAATAGATAGATAAATAAAAAAATAGATAAATGGATAAATATCATAAAATAAAAGCAATATTTTGTTAATTGCCTAACTATAAAGACTTGTTAATCCAGGCTAGGTCTGCTTTTATTTATGTTTTTAAGATAAACTAAAATCAGGGCACCTGGGTGGCTGAGTCAGTTAAGTATCCAACTTTGGCTCAAGTCATGATTTCATAATTTGTGGGTTTGAGCCCTGCTTTGGGCTCTGTGCTGACAGCTCAGAGCCTGGGGAGCCTGCTTCAGATTCTGTCCCCCTGTCTCTCTCTGCCACTCCTTTGCTCGTGCTCTGTGTGTGTCTCTCTCAAAAATAAATAAATGCTAAAAACTTAGGAGAACTAAAAATCAAAACATTTTGTGGTCGCTATAAGTAAATAAATAAATAAATAAATAAATAAATAAATAAATAAATTTTTAAAAAGCATGGGCTCAAGTACCATACCTACTGTGCATAGGAGGTATGTTGGCCATGCAGACACAGGATTCAAACTCAGTCCTATGAAGTGAATTCAGAAGCCATGTTTTTCCACTCACTGCTCTCATTTTGACCATCAAATCACCAATCTCACATTTTCCCCCACATCTCCCAAATTAAAAAAAAATAATAATGTAACAACCTATCTCCCTGAATTCAATGATTTTTTTAGAACTCTGGTTTCTTTGTTTCCAAGACATAACACTCCAGAATTAATTCAAGAATTTACAAAGAAAGTTGTCACAGTGTTTGCAATGCTGCAAAGTGAAAGCAAATGTTTTGTTCATAATCATTTGAACTCTTAAAGCCATAAAGAACAAAGATGCCTAACCTATCTTTATCGTTCGTTTCTGTATTATTGAACTGCCTGCAGGTGCAAGTGCCTATTTAAAGTGAGTTGTAAACCGCTTTCATATCTTACCAACGTAGTGAGGATGTATAAATAGTTGCACATGGCAGATAATTAGTTTATGCCAACACATTATTGTGCTTACGAGCATCTGGATATCAACTACTTGGCAAAGGAGCCAAAGGCAGTTATTGCTAACAAAATACTCTGAAGTCATTTGCAAAACGCTGAGTGGCGACTATTTAAGTGACAAAAAGAATATTTAAACTTGAGCTAATGTATAAGATTAAGTTAACAGAATTCAGAGAAAGTAGCCTGTCAGTCAAGTAATGGTGCACATGATATAGTTTCTTGAAACCTGTTTTGTTTTCCTTTTATTCTTATAAAATAATAGAGAACAAATGCATATAGAGACCCAAATAAGTTATACTTTATCTACTTTGCATTATTAGAAAATATTAGAAATGCTTATTTCTACAATATATGCATATAGTATAGCACACTTTTTAAAAAATTCTAAAAGAGGGGCACCTGGGAGGCACAGTTGGTTAAGCGTCTGACTTCAGCTCAGGTCATGATCTCGTGGTTTGTGACTTTGAGCCCTGCATCAGGCTCTGTGCTGATGGCTCATAGCCTGGAGTCTGCTTCAAATTCTGTCTCCCTCTTTCTCTCTGTTCCTCCCCTGTTCACACTCTGTCGCTCTTGCTAAAAATTAAATAAATATTTTAAAAATTATTTTCATTCTAAAAGAAACTAGGATAAATTGGCACTCTTTTTCTTGGTAGGCAGTCTGAAATCTGTCTATCCACAGGGAGCTAAATTGCCTGTAGTCCTCAGAAGGTGGAGCCCCTTTTTGATTCTTCTCACCGTCCTTACCTCTAAACTTGAGAGTGACTAAGACTCCACCCTCAGTATCTCTTCACTCTCTATGCTCACTCCTTAGGCGACCTCATTCATTCATGGCTTTCAATACCATCTATACACAGACCCTCCAGTCTGTATCTCTGTTTTAGAACTATTCCCAAATTCCAGACTCCTATATCTAAAGACTTTCTTGACATTTCCACTGAGCTGTTTGGTAGGCCCAGCAAGTTTCTCATGTCCAATAAGGAACTCCTGGCTTTAATCCCCCAGAATATATTCCTCATACAGTCTTCTCCAAAAATGGCAATTAAATTCTTTACATTGTTCAGATCCAAACTGTAAAGTCCTTGCTGACTCCCCTCTTTTTCTCAGAGTCAATATCCAGTCCATCTGCAAATCTGTTGTTTCTACCTTCAAAACTAGAATCCTTCCCATGCTCACCGACTCTATTGTTTAGCCTAGACTTAAGCTCTGTTACTTAGGCTATGAGAGTTGCTGCTGAATGTTCTCTCTGCCTTTTTTCTTGCCTCCCGACAGCCAAGTCCCTATACCCCTGCATCTCTGTGTAAGAAGTGCTTCCACTTCTAGCCCAGCCATGGGGTCTAAGTCAACTGCACCACCTGCCCTCATGAGAAAAGAAATGGATACCAGATCTATAAATACATATCATTCTGACCAGCATTAAGTATTTCTCATGTCTTAAATCACCTAAAATAAATGTTAATTCTAATTCGAGTGATATATATATGTGTGATGATAAGTCCCAGTATTACAGAGATGTGTACTATCTAAATCCTGCTTCCCACCCTTCAGTTGGATCATGTCAGAGACAACAGGTTTAACCCTTCCCACTGTTTTCCTCTGGCAGCTATTTCTCTCCATACAAGCAACACGCACAGACTGATGTTTTCTGATTACTTGATTTCAAACATTATCCACAACGTCCTGCTGCAAAGATTTAGGCCTCTTACAACTCAACCCCACCTTTCTATCTCACAGGCCCTATTTGGTTCTATCACTATTTATAGTTGAATGAATTAATAGTACATACACAATTATGGCTAGGTAAATATTTTGCTCTAGAGAGCCAAGTAGGGTAATTCTTATTCCATTTTCTTTCTTTCACAGTATTTTCTTTTTCCCTAAAGTTTTAATTATTTCGCACTTTTTCGGCTATATTCTCAAATGTTGCCTCAAACACTCATGATGTCAGGAATTCTACTGAGACTGTCCCTTTACACCTTTCTTTCCCTCCGAAAGACCTTCCTACTGGACTAGTCATTCTCCTAAACTGAATAATAAGAATACTTATTGAAGATTCATTTGATTACACATAACATAGAGATTGGAAAAATCTTCTACATACCATGTATAGCTATTATGAAGCTTAAATATGTGAAAATATTTGATCAACTATAAAGCACTAAAAACACGTAATGTTTGTTTGTTTATTTATTTATTTATTTATTTATTTATTTATTTATTTTTGAGACAAAAAGAGAGGGAGAACACGCAGGTGCAGGCATAAATGGGGGTGGGGCAGAGAGAGAGAGGAAGACACAGAATCCCACACAGGCTCCAGGCTCTGAGGTGTCAGCACAGAGACTGCCATGGGACTCTGACCAACAAACTGTGAGATCATGACCTGAGTCGAAGTCAAGACGCTTAACTGACTGAGTCACCCAGGCGCCACTTATTATTATCATTATTAAAATTACCATTCTCATGTTGAGTTGTCAAATCAACTTCATGAATGCAAGATACTAAATTCAAGATTTCAGAAAGAAGGAGCTCTTCTACCATTACCCTGCCTAGCCAATGCTGGTTAGTAGTTGGGCTGGGAAGCATCACAGACTGTTCAAAGGGACATGGCCTTTGTATTGAAAAGACCTGGGCTGGAAACGTGGGTTTTTCACAAATTGACTTTATTTAAGGCATTTAACTCTTCCACACTTCACCTTCTTTAATACACTAGAGTAGAAATAGCCATTTTTATTTAGTCAGGGTAACTATTGAAAAATAGTCTCAGCCAAATAAGAGGAGTGAAAGAGGACCAAGAAATATAGGTTCTGCCTAGATAGTCACTTTTCAGAAACTATATTACCGATGAAGAAATATAATTTCCATGAGCAGCTGGCCATCTTCTCTGTGCTCTTTCACACCGTTTATGGAGATGAAATCTGATAATACACCTTAAACTATTTTGTAAACTCTAACCTGCAATTAAAGTACAAGCTCCATGTGCGTGTGTGTGAAGTGTGAATATTTCATTATTAGGACCACATGCCTGACTAAATATCAATCAAGGAATACCCTGCCTTGTTCAAGTCAATGCAACAGATATTCCTTGAGCATCTATTACATGCCAGGCACTAAACATATATGAGGAGGTAGAAGGTATTCCCGGCCCATGTACCTACAGCCAAGAACGCAGGGAGAGATAAGACAAATGAGGCCCAATGTATGACAGCCATATCTGTAGGTGTTCAGGAAGCCGTTACTTAGTATTTCATTCAGAACATTTTTTAAATGTACTGTGGGGAAATAAAATAGGAAATACTGGTACTAACAAACTAGATTGATTTCTTTACAGCACAACTTCTTATGCATTGTGAATCACCAACATAAAACAAAAATACAAATTCCTAAACGGATCTGATCAACTGACATGTGCTCCCACTAAAATCTGACGGAACATTGCCATTTGAGAATTTGACAAGTAAAGCATTTTCTTTCACAATCGTATCACAGTCCAAGTGCATAAAAAAGTTCCCCTGTAACTATTGTTTCTATTTTCTTTGGTGATTTGACTTGAATTTTAGATGGAAAACTCTGATTTTTTTTCAACTAAGTGTTATGGAACACTTTTCCATTTAGGACACTGTGTGAAACTAGAAGACACACCATCTGTTGACACCATGCAATCAGGCCCCCAAGGATGGGAATCTGAGCAGTTCTTTTGTTTCTGTTTTCTTATTATTTATTTAATATATATCTTAACCCTCCCTTCGCCATCTTCTAGTCCCTCTGCTCCCTGAGGTATCAAGTCAAAACTAACACATTGTGTTCAAAAAAATAATAAAGAGTTTCTGGAAAGACTTGCTCCTAAACACTGTTATTGTTCATACTGTCTGCCCTAAAACTCACTCCTGGGCTACATCATCTTCCATTCTGTTCAGTAAAATCGCAATTATAATTACCCCCAAGCCACTTCTATCTGGCCATTGATTTTAACTTATAATCCCTGGAATTTTTTTTTTTTTGCTGATATAATCAAGAACCATTTATTTTAGTGATAAATGTTAAAAAAAAACTGATTTAACTCTATTGAAAAAAAACTCTAAGTTTTTGTCATATATCAGTGGGGTTTTTTTTTTGTTACCTAAGTAGTTTTTTGTTTTAGTTTTAGTTTTTAGAAGATTACCCAGATGTCATCATCAAGGGCACATTTTAATAAAGCCAGCCATGTGTTCAAATTTATTGTAAAAATAATATTCATAACTCGTATTCAACATATGGTAAAGTAACTTTCTTCAGTGTTCATTTTATTATTTCTTTTCATTGGGAGCACCATCCTTCTTGAGAGCTGGTCACTAGCTCTTGTTAAAAAAGGAATTGAGGGGGCACCTGAGTGGCTCAGTTGGTTAAGCATCAGACTCTTGGTTTTGGCTCAGGTCATGGTCTCACGGTTCATGAGATTGAGCCCCACATTGAGCTCTGCACAAGCAGTGTGGAACCTGCTTGAGATTCTCTCTCCCTCTCTCTCTCTACCCCTTCCTTGCTTGTGCTTGCTCCCACATACACACACACTCTCTCTCAAGATAAATAAATAAACTTAAAAAAAAAAAAAAAAAGGAAACCAGGACTTCCACAACCTCCAGTTCTCCCTTGTTATGAAACAAAGTTGTTGGGGAGTTAATCTGACAATTCCATCAGTCATGGATAAGTAGCAGAAAAAATGCAAGGCCCAGCCCAACAGAGCCCTTGCTGGGAGTGTAGAGCAACCAGCCGGGGTGGGTTAAAAGCACAAGCAGGGACTGTGAGCTAAACATGCTAAGACACATTCCTCTATTCTGTTTTTCTCCAACTGTTTTCCAGCTTTCTTTGAGAGATCATAAACGTAATAAACATTACCTGACATTTGCAAAACACCAAGAATTTTCTTTCATTTTTCATTTCATTTGACCTACTCTGAGGAAGGCAGATGATTTCACCCACAGTTTTACAGAAGATGATATTGAGACCTGAACAGATGAATTGAGACAGCTTGGGGTGTGGTGAAATATGCAGACTGTCATCAGACAGAGGTTACTTCACATCCCTTTCGGCCATTGACTGTGTGTTTTGCTTCTTCCTAGGCCTCTAATTCTCATGTAGAAAATGATGGCAATATTATCTGGAAAGATTATTAAGATTAAATGGGTTACTTCTAGTCCCTGACTTAGAGTAAATATTTGAAAATGGGAGCTATCTCAAAGGGGACTCACAGTAAAACTAAGCTTGAAGCTAAGCTATTCTTTCTTTACTAAATCACATAAACGTTGGTTAACACAGATTTTCAAATTAGAAAAAAAAAAATCATAAAAGTCTGCACAATTCTCTAACCAACTAGACACAAATGCATTTTATTCTAAGAATATGAAAGTAACCCAGGAAGCATGTTTCCTTTGTCGTTCTTTCTGTCATTTCTTCTTCGGAACCAATTTTCTCTCTTTTTTTTAGAAGACTCAGCTGTTTTACTATGTGTTTTCCAAACAAGCATTTTCAATTATATTATTTATGTAATGGTTTTCAACATTAACAAATAAGAAATTGACAAATCTTGGTAATTTTATACTATTAAAGCCAAATTTGTAAAGAGTACCTTACGTATTTCAAATTTAAATTTAAACTTTATTTTCATGAATATGTAATGACAAGAATAAATGCATATATAATAACAAGAATAGGATGAAAGTTTCAAAGATTCAGGTCAGCTGAATCTTAAATTCTTTCATAATAAGCTATTTTTGCCTGAGTTGTTTTGTAGCAACATTGGATCCTTTAAAATAAAACTAATCAGTTATTAGAGTGCTTGACTGGCTCAGTAGGCAGACCATGAGACTCTTGATCTCAGAGTTGTGAGTTTGAGCGTGGAGCCTACTGAAAAAAACTAATCAGTCATTCTAAGCCAGAAATAAATACATACACAGAAATACCAATATAATAAGAAAATCAGTGGTGGGTATAAAACTTAGTTTTATAGTGCATCTAATAAAAATGATATAGATATTTCTTAAACATTTAAATTTTAACTTTGAAAACATACATGTACGTTTATTGTTGAATATTTGATATACAGATGCAGAAATGTGGCATTTTCTCTGGATTTAATTAAGGTTTTACATTTTCTATCTTACATGAATCGCATCTCAAATACATCATTTTTAGTTCCAATTTGTTTCTTTTTTGTTTATTTCTTTTTCTTTTTTTTCAATTTCTTCATGGATTTCTGTTTGCAACCTTCGGCTCCTCCTTTTGGCCCTCCTCTCTCCACTGTTTCCAGTTTAATGAGAGCTTGAAAAGTCATGTGATGCAATCTCAATTCTAAACGACTACAGTTTAGGATTGGTTACAACCCTTCATCAATCTTGGTCATCTCATCCTAGATTTTAGTTCTCTCTCCAACACCAGATCCTCATACTTATTTTAGCAACCCACATTTATCCAAACTTAGCAATGCACTACACTTGTTTTCATGTAATATCAATTTACAAATACCTCATCAAGTTAGGTATTGCCTGGTAAGTACAATTGACATATACAGATTGGGAACAAATACAAGCTTGAGAAACCTCCTAATCCTAGAAGGATTTATCAAAGAATACAAGAGTCCTGATTCATAGAAACACATGTACCCCAGTGTTTACAGAAGCACTATCAACGATAACCAAATTATGGAAAGAGCCTAATGGCCATCAACTGATGAATGGATAAAGATGATGTGTATGTGTGTATATATATATATATATATATATATATATATATACACAATGGAATACTCCTTGACAATGAGAAAATCCTGCCATTTGCAACAACATGGATGAAACTAGAGGGTATTATGCTAATGAAATAAGTCAGTCAGAGAAAGACAGATATCACATGTTTTCACTCATACGTGGAATTTGAAAAACTTAACAGAAGACCATGGGGGAAGGGAAGCAGAAAAAATAGTTTCAAACAGAGAGGGAGGCAAACAATAATAGACTGTTACACACAGAGAACAAACCGAGGGTTGATGGGGGTACAGCAGAAGGGGAGTAGTGTGGGAAAATGGGTGATGGGCATTGAGAAAGGCACCTGTTGGGATGAGTACTGGGTATTGTATGTAAGTGAAGTATCATGGGAATCTACTCCACAAGCCAAGAGCACACTGTACACAGTGTGTATGTTAGCTAACTTGACAATAAATTATATATATATTTATTTATATATATATATAAAACAAAGTAAGGAGCCAAACATGAGTGATGCATTTCTTTTTTCTTAATTTTTTATTTAATCTAATTTTTACTTTTAGAGAGAGAGATTTTGAAAGCATGAGCAGGGGAGAGAAACAGAGTGGGGGTGGGGAGAATTCCAAGCATGCTCCATGCCGAGTGTGGAGCCTAACTTGAGGCTAGATCCCAGCACCCTGGATTCACAACCCCAGCAGAAACCAAGAGTCCAACACTTAGCCAACTGACCACCCAGGTGCCCCAGATGATGCATTTTTAATGAGCACTGAGCACCTAGTGTAAGCTGGATACTTGGTGAGTCCTGGACACTCAGAGATTATTTACATGTGCTCCCTGGGTTACCTGGGTGGCTCAGTCAATTAAGTGTCTGACTTTTTTTTTTTTAATTTCTTTTTATGTTTATTCAGTCTTGAGAGAGTGAGAGAGAGAAAGAGAGAGACAGAGATAAAGAGACAGAGACAGAGAGACAGAGAGAGAGCGGAAGCATGAAGCCGGCTCCAGGCTCTGAGCTGTCAGCACAGAGTTGGATGTGGGGTTCGAACCCATGAACCATGAGATCATGACCTGAACTGAAGTTAGATGTTTAACCAACTGAGCCACCTAGGCACTCCTTAATGTCTAACTCTTGATTTTGGCTCAGGTCATGATCTCAGACATGAGATTGAGCCACATGACAAGCTCCATGTTGGGTGTGGATCCTGCTTAAGATTCTCTCTCTCTGTTCCTCTCCTGCTCTTTCTATGTCTCTCTAAGAAAGCAAGAAAAAAAGGAAAGAAGAGAAGAGAAAAGAAAATAAATACTCCCTGAGTTTCAAAGGTTTGACGTTGAGGAAAACACTGAATAAATATAGTGCACTGTGGTAAGTAAAATAGATATATGAACCCTATATATACTTTGTGGGGCCCAAATCAGGAAGGACTCATACTGTGCTAGACAAAGCTGAGTTACAAAAGACTTCACAAAGGATTATTGTGCCAAATTAATCTTTTAGCTAAAATTCTGTACGTAATATATCTTTTAACTTCTTTTTTCTTTCTTTTTTTATTTTTTTACATTTATTTATTTTTGAGAGACAGAGAGAGAAAGAGCACTAGTGGGGGAAGGGCAGAGAGAGAGAGGGAGACCCAGAATCCGAAGCAGGCTCCAGGCTCTGAGCTAGCTATCAGCACAGAGCCTGACGTGGGGCTCAAACCCACGAACCATGAGATCATGACCTGAGTTGAAGACAGATGCTTAACTGACTGAGCCACTCAGGTGCCCCTATGTCTTTTAACTTCTTATAAGTTAACTTAATGAATAAATTGTAATTTGTTCTCAGAAATTAACATTTATTCTATTAAAAACTTTATTCTACTTAGTATTCTTTCTCCTCAACAGATTAGAGACAAGTAGTTTTCTTATCAGTCTATCCATAGGAAATGTAGAAAAACTATAATGTAGTTAGTGCGGCAGAATACATGCCAGATATCTTACATTACCGGAGTTTCAGTTTTGTTCTCTTTTTAATGTTTACAGGAAATCCACTAGGCAAATCTAACACTTTGGTGACTTTGGCTGTTGTATGCATAGCATTCAGCTCAATTAAGCAGATGATATAAGTTGAAACAGACTTTAAAAAGAAAGAAATGAAGAGTAAAAATATTTTAATGATATTCCTTTTTTATAATCCTTGAGAAAGTATTTTTTAGAAGCAGTTGACAAGAAACAAAATTATTTCCAAGTGGTTTAAAAACACCACACTATATATACTATACTATATACTTTTTTCCTATATACTCAGCTTAATTACTTTGTCTATGCATTTAAAGTAAAATTTCTATAAACTGATGGAGATAGTATATATGAAACTAATTAGGATCACAGTATAAAACATGCATCTCAAAATTGTTTCCTCCCTTCTACTTCTAACACCCACACACACATGCACATGCATGTGCACCCACACCTGCCACATGTGTACACAGACACACACACAGACACACACACACACAGACACACACTCACACACACATACAGATTTTACCTGGTTAGTTGAAATAGGTTTTCAATAAGTTTTAACTTAAATTGAGCATCTTAGTATGCCAGTAAACTTTTAAATTCTCTTAAATTATCGTGCACACCCCTAGCTAATCTCTACAATTTTGTGGCACACAAAAACAAAAGATGCTTTTTTTCTATCATTTAAGATTAATTTTTAAATCACATAATTCAGGTGGAGGCATACATGTTCAATATCACCCTCTAGAATAACTGACTGGCAATAGAAAATTTCCAGGAAACAGATTCTAACATAGCTTTGGGCCTCTGAAAGAAGGAAGTTAAGTGAAAGAAAAAAGCAGAATAGAGAGGTGAGGATAGCTGAGTGTAAGATCTCCCTAATTTACAAATTGGCTTAGGAAGTTCTCTTGTCTAAAATTTATTATTTAAAAAGGCGACTCAGAGAAACTTAGGCTTAGTTATAGCCAACACTGTAATGCAAACAATATATGTAATATATGGTCATTAAGATAATTAAAATGTTCTGGCAGAAGATTCCAGCCACTACTCTGGATAGTATCCTCCTGACTCAGGTTATGGACTGGCCTCCTCAATCCATTGAAAACCAACCTGAGAAAGAAGAACACCATTCACCTTTTTAAGAGGGATCATTGGTTACCTTCATGCTCGAATCTAAGCCCCACTGTTGACTGCTTTTCTAGTAGACATTTCTAACACACCGAAAAGCCTCTGTTTTGTCCTAATATCCATCTGCTCACCCCATGTGAACATAATTCTTCCAAAACCGAGATAAACATAGTAGCAGTATTCTTCTTTCCATCTATTGGTGTAGTGGCAAGCACATAATCCAGTTTCAACTAATAAGACATAGGAGGTCTCCGAGGGGCTCCTGGAAAATGCTTCTTCACGCCTAAATAGAGTCGCCAAAGAAGAAATGATTTCTATTTCTCCCACTGAATACTGTGACATTTTCAACAAAGCGATGCATCTGTGACAGCCATTTTGCAATTAAAACACGACTCAGCCTGGGGGACTGCGCTAGTAGGAGGCATGAGAACAGAAAGATGGAAAAAAACTTGCCCCAGATGACATCACTGGCTTACAAAATGAACTAAACCTGAAACCATTCTCTCTGAACTTTTTCTTTGTTTTTTTTTTCTTTTGGTATGATTCTTTCCTTATTATTTATACTATTTTGTTACTTGCAGCCAAAATCACTTTATAGAAAATCAAAAGAAAGAATCATGCATAGCAATAGTTTTTTAAGATGCATAAGTAAGTTCCAAGAAGCCACAAAACCCAGGTTTATTCACTACACTTCAAACTGAGATTGCTTTATTCCTAATGCTCACACCCAGATAAGGAAAATAGATTGCAAACATGTTGCAAGCTACTGAATGACTCAGCCTGGCAAATTTTCTGTCTGGAATTACAGGCTGCTCAGAGCACCTCTTATCAAATATTTATCCCAGGAGCATTAGTACATGCATTTAGCAGATATGTATTAGACACCCATTCTTGAGAGGAGGTATCATACAGAATATAATATAAGTCTAAAACATGATCTCTGCCCTTACGATGCCAGCAAGGTAAGAGAAGAAAGCATGAATCAATCAATCAATTTGATATAAATATGGAAAGAATATCACAGATAGTATACAACCAAGTGCTAAATAGTGTCAGAAATATATCCCAGAAACTGAAAAGAGAAGAAAAATAAACATAATCTAGAGCACTCAGTAGCAATAATGGAGTTTATAAGAAGCTTATTAGTCAAGTAGAATAGGAAGATTTAGAAAGGAAGAAAAAATATTTTTCAGTGTTCTTTAACTCTGCATGGAACTGTTAGAGTAGGCAGGCAGGCAGGTTCTAACATGATACCTGGAGACCAGCACTGAAGAAGACACGGCCAGCGATCAGGAAGATCCGTTGTCCTGGCAGCACTACACAAGAAGCTGGGTCAAACCAGACAGACCCAAGATGGCGGATGCTTTGACAGAAAACCCCGTACCAAATTAGCAAGAAAAAAGTGCAAAACGCTCATTTCTGCCCCCAATAATAAATACTCCAACCCCTAGTTAACAACTAAGCTAGGATAGAAACCCCACGCCCAGGGCGCGCAGCTCTCTCTTTTGAGTTCACCTGCTCTCATATTTCTAGAGGGGACTTTTCCACTTATGTTACTCATCCGCTGTGCTGTGTGTCGGTCCTTAAATTATAGTGACAAGATCAAACTTTTGGTGACACGTTCTGGCTGTGTTAAGATCCCAGGGTCTGGGGTCTCCTCAGTTTATTCAGCAACCATACCAGGTATGTTTACAGGAACGTAAAACAAGGATGATGTAAGGAAGGTGTCAGGAATAAGAGAAGCGCACAAGTTTGGATTAATTCTGGATGCCTTGAACATCAGGCTAAGAAGTCTGACCTTGATCCTATAGGTGAGAATGTAATTGGAGATTTTGAACAGGGAAATATAATGTTGAAAACAATCTACTTGAAAGAGAAAGCTGATGTCTGTGTGAAGGATTGGAAGGAAAGAATTGGAAGCAGGATGCAGTGAATAAGACGTTGCAAAAAATCTGTTCTCTTGAGCAAAAGCTAAACTCATAATTCACATTAAGCAAGGTTGTCACTAAATAGAACTAAATTGACTTGAATGTGATTGACAATTCAGTAAAAGAAGAAAACCAAGTGTAAGGTATTTGATACCATGTTGATTAATAAGCAATATATTGATTTTTTTCTTTTGGAAACTACTATTATTGTAATAGAGCTTCTTATTGAATATGGGAGTCTCCAGTTGATACAAAAAGAGATGCAGATCAATGGCATATGGTCCCTCATTCCATTATTCCTGTTATTTTGTGGTTGTAAGATCTGCCCAGAGTAGTCAAGGGAAATGCAGCTCCATTGTTCCATAAACAACAGAAATAACCTTCATTAACCAAGTTGGAAAACAAGGATGTCACTTCTTCCTAACAGGATTTTTGTTACTACTTACAGTCCTTAATTATGAGATTCATTTATTCAGTCTTTGATTATACAGTCTTTAATTATTAGGCTCACTTATTCATCCAAGCATTTATTCATTCATTTAAGAACTTATTCCATTCATTTATACTTATATTCAACAAATATTTATTGATTGCCTCTTTTGTGCTAGGTTTTCTGTGCTCATTACTGGAGATACTTAAAAACAGAAACAAGATAGCCTCTTTCCCCTCTGGAATTCATAGTCTAGTTAGGGAAGTATCTCATGAACTTGAGGCTATTATAAACTGTAACAGGGATAAGGTTTATAATGTGATCAACACTGCCTGCTCAAGAGCACACAGGAAAGGAAATAAGCCTATGCCGGAAATATTTCCAACAAAAATGATATTTCTATTCTATTTCTATCACTTAATAGCTATTTTATCTGGATCAATTAATTAATTATTTCCTCTGCCCATCACTTTCTTTATCTGTAAAATGGTACCCCCTTTATGGGACTATTATGAAGGGCAAATTTCATATACTTGTGATGTGTGTGTATATATATATATAATGACCTTTACCTAATAAACCACTCAATGAATGTTAACAATTACCATCATTGTTATTACTATATCATCATTATCAACATTATTATTCTGAGTCATAAAAATGAGTAAGGGTCACCAAAGAAATGAAGAAGTAAGGAGGGAAGGGGGAAATAGAGGGCTTACTCATGGGTAGGGATGGGGGAAATTAAGAGCAAAACTTATGGAAGACAGTTCTTTCTAGGACATCTGTTAATAATGAACTTTTGCTGCAGAAACACTGAGTGTTTTCTTTTAGTTTGAAGCCTGTTGCTTACTCCCCCTTGTCTTAATGTTTCTTCTTCCTGAAGCACTGATTTCTGTGTTTCGCCCTGCTATGGAGCCCAAAGCATGTTTCTCCATGTTCACTGCGTGGTGAGAAAGCAATTTGGGTTTAAAGTTAAACCTAGCTCCCACTGGGTAGACATCTGAATGCCCAAAGTCTTCCTGTGTATTGCTTTTTTTGTTAATTGAGGTATAACATGACATCTAACATTGTATTAGTTTCAGGTGTACAACATAATGGTTTGAGGTTTATACATATTGAGAAATAATCACCACAATAATTCTAGTTAACATCTATCACCATACACCATACAGTTTCTTTCCTTATAATGAGAATTTTAAAGATCTACTCTCCTAGTGTATAATGCTTGTAACCAGGCTAGTTCCAACCCAAATGCAAATATACCAAAATTACATTTAAATATCTGTTCATATGCACCTTTTAAAATTTAGTTTTTCATCAGATTCTCAGAGGGATCTATAAGACCCAAAAATTTGCTTATTGATTAATGATAATGTTGGGCCACTCTTTACCACAACTGTGGATGTAGCATAATTTTTCACCAACTTTATTTATATATCTATTATACTTACTTAGGTTTTCAGCTTATGGTATCTTCTGGGCCATTGAATTCCACAAGGCTCTTCTCCATTATAGAAAGTAATTATTTCCATTTTCTTATACTAAAAATCCTTCAAGCATCAAGCTATATCCATAAGTTCTAGTATTATAGGATCTTGAAAACAAGTCCCCAGTGAGAAGCAAATTATCTGTGAAGAAAGACTTTCTTTTCCTCTCTCTCTGCTCTTTTGTAGAAAGACACGCTCGAAATATAAAATTTTAAAATGCAGCAATGTCAAACTTGTGTAAAAATTTCTAAGTGCATGCTCTTAATTTTCTGTACTTATTACAGATCAGTAACAGTAGTTCATAGACCAGCACCAGTTAAGTGGTCCACACTTTGTGCAGCACTGGAGATGGAATGTATGATTTTCTAGAGACATTTGCATTTTATACATGAGTTGGTGAAGACTGAAAGACCTGTATTTGTATTGTGTAGGTGACTTGGTCAAGACTGAAAGACCTTAAATAATTTTAGAGAATTTTTTTTTCTGGTAAAGAACACATAATAGGAGATTTACTCTCTTAATAATATTTAAGTGCATAGTTCAGTATTGTTAATTATAAGCATAGTGTTGTACAACCATCTCTAGAATTTTTCCATCTGGGGAAACTCTATACCCATTTAACAGCAGTTCTCCTCTCAGAAAGAAATTCTTCTTAATGATAGAAAGTCAGTCTATAAGGAGATAGGAAGGAAGGACAAATTCTCAGCCCCATGTGAATGTGTTTATGGAATGACTAAATCAGATGGCATGTATAATCTGGTGATAGGACTCAGTTAGAATAGTGATTGCAAAATAGTTGTTTCCTTTTCTCTTTCCCTAGCATGCCTGAAAATATCATGATAATAGGAATTACTGTGTTCTTTGTTCACATGAAAGATCAGCTACTATCCTATGCATAGCCTTTATTTGTATAAGCTTTCTCTTAAAAATAAGGATCATAATGCAAACTGCTTCAAATAAATCATCGTCAATCACTATGTTATGATCAATACTCATACAAGGACTTATGACAGATTTAGTCAGGTTTCAAGGTGCTTGGTATGTAGCAAGACAGAGAGCATAGAAAAAAGTCCAATACAAGGCATTGTAGGACCAGCATCTTAAGAGGCATGCAGAAAAGAGGAACTAAAAATGCATAGTGGGGAGAAGGAACATTTTTTTCTATGGGTGGGGATGAAAGTTAATGTGAATGACTTTATTTGCACTGCTTCATTATTATTTACAGTGCTTCATTATTAAAGCTATCCTGGGCATTCTAATCTTTGGGGCAAGTGATTTTACAGCTTCCTGTTATGAGATACACATACATTGGGCAATGATTCAGAAACAATAGACCAGATATATTTAAAGGCAGAGGCAGTGAGATTGAAGATGCCAAAATGAAACAAATAACTAGTGGACCAGATCTTGGAGTTTTTCTGAAAGATCACATTTTCAAACCATGTACTTTACAAATGGGGTATCTTAAAGCAAGGTAGAGATTGGAGAAGATGAGAGAGATCATACCAATATTTCTACATAAAATAGACAAGATTGAGACATCAAACTTGATTTTCAAAGGAAAGAGGAAATGTAATCATCAGAAAGGGACAGGTAAATGAATGGAATGGAGAGGTGAAAGAAGCAAGGGATATTTTAGGATAATTGTTACAGTGAATGTGTTGGTAAATCAAGATATGAATAATGCTATTTTCATTGAGAATCCAGCTAAAGCCAAACAGCACAGTTCAATTCTTGGACTCATCAACATTGAGAAAGTTCTCTGAATTGATTATGGGGAGATTCCCTGAGTCATCTTTACTGTTCCTAAGGTAATAGAAACATATTTTTATTGTAGATGAAAGTGCACAAAATTATGCCTGCATTCTTCTTCTGAAAAAAAAAATACATACAATATGATTATATAAGTGTAGGAAATAACTCAGAGTCTGTATCCATGAGACTATACAGCTTGATTGTGAGTTTATTTTTTTGCTTAGATTTCATTCAGGACAGATTTTGATTCCTCTATGATCATGATGATCAGCTTAATAAAAATTAATTCACTGGATAAAAATCAAAAGCACAATTAAAATATAGTTGTCTGTTTGGATCTTGTCATAGCCCAACTTTTTACAACATGGTGAGTTGGCAGCTCATTCCTAACCATTAGGGCCATTAATTCTAACTGCCTACTGACTAAATCCTACCAGCACATTCCACAAACTCTTTCAAAGAAAAGATGCAACAAAAAATGTGGTTATTATCTTTTTTTCTATACCTCTTTTGCCTCCTGTATTCTCAAATTCTGTTGATGTCATTCTTATCCCAGGCACTCAAGCTAGAAATTTTAGAATGATTTTTCTTGGTATTCATAGCCAATATGCTATCACACTCATTTGGCTTTAGAATAATAATGAAAGAGGCAATATTTCTTGAGGACCTACTATGAGCTAGACTCTGTGCTAAATACTTTGTAATTTTCATTCAACCCCCATCCTTTTACAAATCCATATGTAGTGGCTATATAATCCTAATTTGTAAAATGAAGTAAAGACTAGAGCAACTGAGTAACTTACACAAATCTGTGCTGCTGGTAAGGAGGGCAGCAAGAACATGAATATGCTCTTACCAATATACTATAGTCGATCTCCTTTCCATGGAGTTCCATTCTGCTCATTCAGTATTTTATCACTTCTTATGCCTTTTAAATGTTCCTGTAGACTGCTGTCTAGCTATCTTTCTCCAGCACTTTCTTACTATAAGATCATAAATATTTTCACTGCTTAATAAAAGTAACTCAAAATATGTAGCTAAAGGGTCAAAACCTTTCAAAGTTTGGATCCAGTTCACCTTTCCAGCCCTATCCTCACCATTTCCAGCCATATAACTAGTACTCCAGCCAATTTACAATGTCTTCTTTCCTCTGAAGACTATGCATGTGCAGAGCTGAGAAGTATCAAGTGTTTGAGGAAATGGGAAGTCCTACCTGCACGGTAGTGGGGACTAAGCCAGAAAGGTGGTTGTGGCCAGAATGCAGAAGAATTTAAGTCTCATGAGAGTTAAGTTTGACTTCTGGCCTGGAGTCAAATGAGTTTGACTTTTGGTTTGTATGAGCATGATTAAGAAAATTAGAACATAAGATAACTTACATTAAGTTTCTTCAAAAAACTAAATGCTTAATGTGAACTGTAAGACAATCTTGAACCAAATCATTTGATTTTCTCAAGATTTTAAGAAGTATAAGGGCAAAGGAAATGTCAAAGACCTTTAAGCAAAGCTAATAATATAAAATTATTTTCAGGGCATGTGGGTGACTCAGTTGGTCGAGCGTCCGACTCTTGATCTTGGTTCAGGTCGTGATCTCATGGTTGGTGAGTTTGAGCCCCACATGGGACTCTGCAACAGCAGCGTGGACCCTGCTTGGAATTCTCTCTCCCTTCCTCTCTGCCTCTACCTCACTCATGCTCTCTCTCTCAAAATAGATAAATAAACTTAAAAAAAAATTTTAATTACTTTCAAAAGATGAACGTAACAAATAGAATTAGTTGTTTTGATCCAATAAGATAGCCAAACCAACCTATTATAGGATATATAATATGATAGTAAATAAGAGCACATATTTCATTAATCATGTAGAAAAACTTAAAACTTCTAATCATTCAAAAATATTTTTGATCAATTTGATCATGTCTTCATTCAACTTTATTAGAAACATCCAAACATAAAATGTCCATCTTTGCACATTTTGTTATTTTAAATAGTATGTGAAATCAAATAAAAATAACACGATAAATTAATTATTAGGCAGCCTCACATTTTGTATTGGAATACAAATACAAATAATGACCTGCATGTATTTTTCTCTTAGGTTTTAAAAAATTATGTTTAAAAAATTATAAACACAATGGTAGTTCTCATTAAGAGAGCATTTCAAAGCACCAAATAGTTTCCATTGGGTGATTTAAAAAATAACTTACATACATTATAGAACAGCATTCCCTATCTTGCATTCCATGCATGTGAGAAAGAGAATTGAAGCCCAGAAGTGCATGCATTTGGAAGACTGAGAATTCGATGGGCATGACATTTTCTAGCCAGATAAAAATACACATGCATATGTCTGCATGACTCATTCCACACAACTCAAAATTGCTGGAGAGTGGGTGTAGCTATGAATATTACTGCACAATGAAGTTTTCAAAGAAAAAAACAAATTTGGCAGCTTCCAATCTTCCTGGGTAACTTTAGATTAATTGAAATTTCAATTAATAAAATGCCCCAACTAAAAATGCATTAAAAGCTTGTCAAGTGCTAGAGAACAAATGAGGGAGAATGAATAATGCAAAACCATAGTGATAACTGTTCTATAAATGCACATATTTCGTCTGTCTGTCTGGCTACAGTTTAACAAAGTTAGGTCATGTCTCAGCCAGAATTGAAATAAGTAATTGATTTTTTGTCAGTACTTCAATTCCATTGTATTTCATATCCAAATTGTAAAATCTGAATTGTCCAGATAGTTTGTTTCAATTTCAAACATCTCTTTATAAATTGTGACTTGATTATTAGTTGTGAATCTAGGTTCTAGTAAATAAGAAAAATAATACAGACAGCTTTAATGGCACCACTTTTGAGTTTTGCTTTATGCTTTATGCCAGGTACTGTGGTAAGTGACTTTATATGCATTAACTCTTTTAAACCTAAATAAATCTATATGAACCTTTATTATCTTCTTTTTTGTTTGTTTCAGGTGAAAAAAAATAGTATAGTGTATTATACAAAGCTAATAAATAACACTGTCAAGATGCAGTCCCAGGTTTGTCTGATGCCAGATTTCTTCTCTGAGCATTCTACTCAGCACATATAAGAAAGAATTATTTCAATTTAGCAAAGATTGTGGGGCTGTAAGCATACAAAACTAGTGACCCCAAGATGTGCCATTTTGGCATATAGATTTTTCAAGCTGAAAACAATCAAGGTCTGAAAAACTCAGGAAGATGCTTTGAACTTTCCCCTAACCACCTAAAATAATTTAGGTAAAGCACCTGCTCCAGGACAAGAACTATCATTGAGATAACTATAGTATAATATGAACTAAGAATGGTGGACAGAGAGGAACTTACCACAGTTAGTTTGTGAAAATTTGTCTCTGTGTCCCATTGTTTCTGTACGATGCAGCACACATTTGTTTACCAACACATTTCCTCTTTTTCATCTTCCTATAAATTGTTTTCTTTTCCTTTGAAGTCCCAGACGCTACCTTTTCTTTTTAGTTCAGGATGACATATATACATCATTTTGCCTGTCTTCAGAATCTCACATATTTACATGCATCCCCTGTGCAGATATAATGTAAATAAATTTGATTTTCTTCTGTTAATTTGTCTCATGGCAATTTGATTCTTATATCAGCCAGAAGAATCCTTAAGGGCAGAGAAAAAAATTTCTCCTCTCAACAGGGTCATTATTAACAATTAAAATACAGGTGAGGGGCACCTGGGTGGCTGTCGGTTAAGCCTCCGACTTCGGCCCAGGTCATGATCTCACGTTCGTGGGTTCAAGCCGCACATCAGGCTCTGTGCTGACAGCTCAGAGCCTGAAGCCTGCTTCCGATTCTGTGTCTCCCTCTCTCTCTGCCTCTCCCGGCTCATGCTCTGAATCTCTCTGTCTCAAAAATAAATAAAACATTAAAAAATCAAAAAAATAAAATACAGGTGAGAGGAATGGTTTAAAAGCATGTCCTGTCCACAGGGCTTCAAACATGTATGTGGAGATTCATATATAAACAGTCACATATTTACATTATATTAGTTTAATCACGGTATATTCCTATTGTATATAAATTGTCCAAATGATTCACTCAACTCGAATGTAGCAAACCAATATTATCATTTTATTTTTTAACAAAGGCTCATACAAACATAGTAATGTACAGAAGTTGTGTAGGAAGCTTGTTGTTGGAAAGTTTATAAATGGACTAAATTTTATCCATAACAGAGCTGAGTGCACGGAGTTTAGTCTCTGTAAATCGCTTCATAGAAATGTTTGAAAATCGGGTGGTTAATAAAAGTTAGGGCCCAGCCAGACCCAGAGTAAACAAACCCACTCCACGAGGACATCGTTATGCGAGGCAAGAAAAATAAGAAAAAGTGTGGGGAATAAGGTACATGGTTCATTTCTGAGCATCTTAATAGTCAAGACCAGTCTCTTCAGCTTGTGCTGCTGCTATTGATTATAAAACTGACATTGTGAACCTTAAAGGTGCTGCTTGCTGTCCTTCCATCCATTTTATTGACTTAGGCATAAGTGAGCTTCAATCAGTGGTTATTTGCTTTATGCATGTCGAACAAAGCAAAAAGCAAACAAGAAAATAGCACTACTTTTCTCTACTACTGTCTGTGCTCTTCTAACCTCGCCTTCAAGGCTTCATTCACAAATTCACAACTGTGCTTATGTTTGTGACCTGCGCAATGGCTCTCATTGACCTTACCTCCTGGGATTTCATATATAGCCCATTTCATCTAAATAGTACATTTGGTCTTTACTATTATTCAGATTTCAATCTCCCAACTGTATCCCAATTGTTTTTCTTTCCTCAGATAGTAAATATTCCCCAGATGGTAAATATAAGCTCATTAGAGGCAGGATGTGTCATATTAATTCATTTACTCGTGCATGAGGGCATTATTTCATTCCTTGAAAACGGATTTATTACCATGAAACTATCACAGCTTTTTCCTACTTGAAGTTAGAAAAAGTCACTTAGCCACTCCGAGCTTTAGTTTTCTCATGTCTAATAGGTCGCCTAGAGAAGTTAATTATAATTATAGTGAAAATTAAATGGAAAAAAAATTCTGGAAGAGGCCTAAAACATGACCTGGAAGATTCTCAGCACATGGAGGTTCCTGCATTTCCTTGGGTAAGACTTTGATAAATGCTGAACTGAATGTTAACAACTGGTTAGTTCCATCAAACTGGTCAAAGAAATTATCTGTTGACAGCTTTGTAGTAGAGGCTAAAGTCTGGGATTGTGATGCCTCCCGTTTTGGTTTTCTTCAATATGACTTTGGCTATTCGGGGTCTTTTGTGGTTCCATACAAATTTTAGGATAGCTTGTTCTAGCTTTGAGAAGAACGCTGGTGCAATTTTGATGGGGATTGCATTGAATGTGTAGATTGCTTTGGGTAGTAATGACATTTTCACAATGTTTATTCTTCCAATCCATGAGCATGAAATGTTTTTCCATTTCTTGGTGTCCTCTTCAATTTCTTTCATAAGTTTTCTATAGTTTTAATCATATAGGTTTTTTACATCCTTGGTTAGGTTTATTCGTAGGTATTTTATGGTTTTTCGTGCAGTTGTGAATGGGATCAGTTTCTAGATTTCTCTTTCCGCTGCTTCATTATTGGTGTGTGGGAATGTAAACTGGTGCAGCTGCTCTGGAAAACATTATGGAGGTTTCTCAAAAAACTATCCATAAAACTCCCCTATGACCCAGCAATAGCACTGCTAGGGATTTATCCAAGGGGTACAGAAGTGCTTATAAATAGGGGCACATGTACCCCAATGTTCATAGTAGCACTGTCAACAATAGCCAAATCATGGAAAGAGCCTAAATGTCCATCACCTGATGAATGGATCAAGAAGATGTGGTATATATATATATATATA
>NC_043700.1:157002865-157051631 GCF_006229205.1 Suricata suricatta | reverse complement strand
TTTTAAGCCAAACATCCATGATCTACATTCTCATATCGATAAGAGTTACCTCATTTGTTACCTTTATAAAAATAAACTTCCTAGATTTCTACTCTACTTAAAATTATTTAAGATTTGCTCATCAGCAGAAAAATACTATATATACAGGAACAATAGAATATTTCTGAGAAAAGTTTTCATTGTAGCTTTTTCTATGCTGCTCTTTTAGCACAGAACACCTAGGAGACAAGACACTTAGAACACAGAGTAATGCTAATTGTTTCTCACATGCTAGTCAAAATGAAATCTTAAATACCCTCTTACAGAGTATAGAGAGCTCACTCCCTCTACACAGAGCATACTTTAAATGATATGCCTTGAAAATATTTTTTTAATTTTGCAATTCTACACTGTGCCAATGTATTTTTGGGGAAGAGTCAAATTTAAACTAATGTCTGGATAAATACATAAAATCCAAGGCACTGAGCTAAAGTTATATGTGTTTTAATCCTTAGGTTATTGTATTACTTTTATTGTCTCCTTTTAAAATAATGTTAACTGTGCCTCCGCAAAATTTTAGCAAGATGACATACTAACATAGAGAATAGATTTTGTACAGTGAATAGAGTAATTTGCATAAGCTTAAAAATCATAAAGACATTATGATACCACAAGTATAATAATAAGGAATGATGTTTTCCTATAAAATTATGATCTATAATTACAGAATTCTGTTCTTAATAAAAGAGTTTTCTATTTTTATTATCTGACAATGAATTTATAAAAAATTTTGCACCATGTTATCCATGGAGTAGTAAGTTTTAATGTAGTTGAAATGAAAAATAGTTTGCTAAGATTGAGGGGTTACCAAGAAAAGCCTCATGCTTATAGTAAGAAGACTTACAAGGGACTTTTACTCAGTGGTCTAGGGACAATGTTACTTCACACATACATGAAAATATGGACACAGATGTCTGGAGTTCACGCATGAATACTCCCATTTACCGGATCTAAAACCCAGACCCGTGCCGAGATGATTCTGCTGTTGCTTGTTTTTGACCACACTTTGAGAAACACTGCATTAGAGTCTGACTCGCATCCTACAGACTCAGAAAGCTGAAAAAATTTTAAGTACATCAAAAATGGATCTCTCTGTCTAGAGCAGACTCATGCACAGACAGTAATGTATAATTGACCCTTGAACAACATAAGTTTGAATTCTGTGGGTCCATTCATGTGCAGACTCTTTTCAATACAGTCTAGTAATGTAAATGCATTTCACCTTGTGATTTTCTTAATAACATTTGTATGATACTTTATTGAAAGAGTATAGCATGTAATATATATAACATACAAACCATGTGCTAATCGACTCCAGCAAGTCTTCTGGTCAACAGTAGGAGATTAGCAGTTAAGATCTGGGGGAGTCAAAAGTTATATGCAGATTTCAATCACATGGGTCAGTAAGAGTCAGCACCCTTAATCATCATGTTCAACTAGCACACAAAATGCTAAAGTATTAATTAAAAGGACAATTATATCTCATGCAAAGCAGTACACTAAGGGAGGCAGTTAGAATCAGAAAGCTGCCTAGAAAATATAGTCTCAAAACAAAATGATCTATATGACTTTGAAATGGTTCAAGTAAAGTGACATCGAGTTATACATTGGTGTTGATTTCACACACAAAAAAATCTTGTTAATTATGCAGAATGGTTTTCATTTTGATAAGGAAATATGAATATACAGAAATTTACAAAGAACACAATACTCCATATATCTATCACTCAGAATGAGCAAGTGTTACAATTGTAATATAGTTCATTCTTAAATCCATTAATCCCTTAATACTTAAATTTCCATAATTTATATTATACATCTGATATGTACATATATTGTGCCTTAGCTTATGAAACATCGATGAAGTCCCTGTTGAAAACCATTTAGCCCCTTCTTTTATAGCATATTGCAAGTTGTTTTCTCGCATCGTACATGAGCTGTCAGGAATAATGTTCACTTACATGAAAGTACTGAATGTCTGTTGCCGTCCTGTCACTGTCAGCTGTTAGCTTACCATGCTGCTACCGTCAATCCCTTTAAAATGTGTCCAGGGGTATTGACAGGGTGCTTACTCAGTATAGCAGCTAGAAGGATATTTTATGTTTGTAGATACAAACAAATAATATGAGGAAAATATCACATAAAAATTATGATTAGCAACTCATTTTAGAGGCATAAACCAACAGTAAGGATTAAGAAAAAAAGGAATTAGAAATTTCACCCTTCAAAAATGAGCATACATTACACACTGAAAGATAAGATTGATATATAAAAGGATATAATTCTTAGATGGAAGAGTAAAAATTTGCATAGCTACTATGGCTTTAAAATAAAGCATAATAGCTTAAAATGGAGATCATTGAGAAAGGCCTTTTGGGACAGGAGGATTTTGACCTAAATCAAAGCAGTCTTGGCAATAATTAGTGAAGAGGAAAAGGAAGCTGACCTTTGGTGGGAACAGTTCATGCACAAAGTCACAGAAGTGGAAATGAATAAGCCTTGTATAGACCATGTCACAAGACCACCTAGACTAAGGCTTGTGACAATTACTGAGACTTTAAAAATAGATATTAATAGCTATGATTGCTGTGGATGTTATTAATAGTAAATCATTACTGTGATTACTTCCAAAGTTCCATTGTCTTTCTAAAGCTCAGATACACATTTCTTGTTTTTATCACTTATACCTGAAAGACTTATTTGTGAATCAAACTTAATAAAAGCAGCTATGCACAAAAAAAATAAATAAAAATGGGTGAGCTGATAGACTTTAACAATAAGCTTTTTCAAGATGATTTTCAAAGACTAGTTTTCCTTTTATGGCATTTTTTGTTTAATGTTTATTTATTTTGAGAGGGGGAGAGTGTGGGGGTGGACAGAGAGAGAGAGAGAGAGAGAGGGAGAGAGAATTCCAAACAGGCTCCACTCTGTCAGTACAGTGGGACTCAGTCCCACTGAGTGAGATCGTGTCCTGAGCTGAAATCAAGACCCAGATACATAATCGACCGAACCACAGGTTACTCTCATGGTGATTTGAAACACATCGCATTCTGTTAGATATTAATGCTATCTCCTTTCCCTTCCAAAGTAATGTATTCTATTTGAGAACTGCTACACACTCTATACCCTCCTGGCAATTTACAACAAGTATTAGCATATCATAGTGTCTATGGAGTTGTATAGCAAAGAAACATCTTTATATTTGTTCACTTTAGCCCCTGGGCTCTTTTTCATTAGAGTTAATAATTTTGCGGGTTGGTAACATTTGCAAGAGATAGTGAGAAAGAGTATAGATTCTTGAAAATTTTGCAGTGTGGTAAACATCACCTTTGGGAGGGAAGGCTGGAACCTGGTGAAATAAATGTGTGGAGGTAGAGAGGGGAAAAGAGAATCATGTCAGAAAATCTGCAAGGTGGATAAAGCCTTCCTGCAGGTATCAGGTAGGGAGGATGAGACCTTCATGGTACAGAGGAAATGAGGTGCGATTGAGAGACAATGTATCAAATGAAAAGAACATATTGGTTCCTTGGATATAAAGGAATGAACAAAAGAGAGGGACAAAAACAGCTACTTACTAGCTTTTTCTCTTTATAGCCTTTAAAAGGCAGAAAGAGCTCTGGACGCCTGGGTGGCCCAGTGGGTGAAGCATCTGACTCTTGACATTGGCTCAGGTCATGATCTCCGGGTTCCTGGCTTCCAGCCCTGTATCTGGCTGTGTGCTGTCACCCCCTCCCCTTCTCTTTCTCTTTCTCTCTCAAAGATAAACTAATAAACTTTAAAAATAAAAAATACATTAATTAAATAAATAAACTTTAAAAAGTCAGAAAAGGGCTTAAAGAAGTCAATGAGGACAAAAATAAAGTTCTATGGTGAATATGTAGATGCTATACAGAATAAAAGTAGGATTAATGAATTCAAAGAAAATGGAAGATAGTTAACATTTGATAATACGTTAATCAAGAAAACGATCTATGAAATTTGAGGCACCATGATATTAATATTTATATATCTTCACTATTTACATATATATAAATCTACTCTATCAATGTTATATATTGATACATACATATAAATATTATGTCAGGTATTTTTGGTTTTGAATTATAAGGTCTGGATCTTAAGGATATTTTAAATATTTATTTTGTTTATTTTTGAGAGAAAGAGAGAGAGCATGGGAGTGAGGAAAATGCAGAATGAGAAAGAGAGAAAGAAGTAGAGAGAGAGAATCCCAAGGACACTCCTTAATGTCAACACAGAGCCTGACATGGACTCAATCCTGTGACCTTGACATCAGGACCTGAGCTAGAATCAAGAGTCAGAAGTTTAACCAACTGAGTCCCACAGGAGCCCTGCAAAGGAGATTTTAATACCGAGTTCAGAGGATATATACTGAGAAAAATATATTTAAAATAAATATGGGAAACATATACTAAAATTTATAATTCATGTGTTAGTGTTCATAGAAAAAATAACATTATGATTAATTTTTTCTGAATCCTGTGAGGCAACAAAAATGTCAGTACATTCTCTATCCACTGTCGATACTGGCTTCCTGTGGAATGACAAAGTAAGACAAGTCAGGCAATAGTAATTTCAATCACCTCAAGATTGATTTATTTTCAATTGCAAGTTCAGTCTGGTGAAAGGTGTTATAGTGGCAGCTTGAGATTTCCAAAGTAAAGTAGAGCATGAGAAGCAGAAATTTAAACTGTTCTACACATAGGCCTCTATCTTGACCTAGAGAATTGCTATGGGCATTCAATTATTGAATTCCTCTTTTGTTTATACTAATGCTCCTTAACTTGAATCTTGTCTGTCAAGTGAAGGGTCCTTTTTGTAATTTCTATCCATGCCTTCAGTAGATAAAATATACAGTGTATTATCCTTCAGTTACAATAACGGGACACTGGATTATTGTCACAATGACACTAAGGAAATGTGAAGCATTTATGTAGATGATACTCTTGACAATGGGTACAGCACTTTACCGCTTTACAAAGTACTTCTACGTTATTATCTTGTTTGGTATTCAGCAATAACATCATGTTTAACACTGGGAAAAACTGACTGCTTTCTCAGGAATGTAGCAAGCACCTCAGAGCTATATGCTTTCAACCTGGATTTTTCCATCTTAGATCAATAGCGCCCTAGGTATATGCAAATTTACACATTACTATTTTTTATTTTTCTATTTCATGCTATTAGTACAAAACATGAACTTATTATGAATTATCTGAATTATCATCTTGTAATTGGATACCAATAAATTTTCATTCCTGCTTTGGAATTGGGATTTGCAATCAGAAGTCACTTACCAAGTGGAACTCTACAATAATGACACTTAATAAGAAATGCAATGCTTCTCCAACTGGAGTTCAGAGACTGAGGCATCTGAAAATGCATTCTTGGAATGCCAAATACTTGGGGCACAGGCTTCGGTTTCAGAGAACAGAAATCACTAGTGCTAGTTTAAGCAGAAAGCGATTTAGTACAGAGAATTATTAAATGTGCAGAATTACCGGGAGGTCAAAAGAAATATACCTCAGGAAGAACAATTCCCAAAGATGCTACAGAAATAGAAGCCAAAGTTACTGCTGCTGCTGTGACATCATACAAGTGTTGCCTGTGGAGTCAGCAAACTGACGCCACAGTTAGTGGCCCCAGAACCATGCAGCCTCAGGTACAAGACGCACCAGCACTATGTAATTCACTTTTGTGTGGCCGGGAGAAACAGTGCTTAGCATGAGGGAGATAGCCTATGAGTATTTACTGAAGAGATGAACAGATATTCTTTCTTCTCTATTATACCACTCCAAGTTCATTTGCACAAATGATTAAAGGGTTTAAGAGAGTTAATGATGGCCATGAAGAAAAGCCAGAGAGCAATACTGTTAGACATAGTGTTGTGCACTTCTATATTATTTACTGTAATTAGTCACAGTCCATATGTTTTAGTGGCTTAAAGGAATAGTAGTTCATTTCTCACAGCCAGTGGGAGGATTGAGGCCTTCTTTCCTTTATTTACATCTCATGCATAGAGCAGGTAGTTTGGGAGCAATGCATTGAAGATAGAAATCTTGCATTGAAGATAAAAATCTTTCTGCAGTCTGGGTCAACATTCAGTTGGCATTCAGATGGGTAAAGGTATTTATGGTCCAGGCCTTGAAGGAGTACACCTAATTTTCACTCACCTGACATTGATAGGTCACACAGCTTCAACTGACTATGGGGCGGGGGCAGGGAATACAGTAGAGTTGTTCATTGTATCCCAAGGAAGAATAGGGAACAGGTTTTTTTTTAATTTTTTAACATGTATTTATTTTGTTTTGAGAGAGAGAGAGAGCATGAGCAGGAGAGGAGCAGAGACAGAGAGAAGAATCACAAGCAGGCTTCATGCTCAGCCCAACATGGGGCTTGGTCTCACAGCTGTGAGATCATGACCTAAGCCTAAATCAAGAGTCAGATGGTTAACCAATTTAGCCACTCAGGCTCCCCAGAAATAGATTATAGTGGAAATAACTGACTTTGTGACAGTTTTGGGAGAGAAATGTAGCATTTGGTTTAACAAAAACATGGATAAGAACTGTGAAGAGTTGAAAGAAATGTAAAGACGTGTGATAAATAAAAACTTTTAGAAAAAGGGTAAGATTCTATAGCTGCCCTACATCTATGGAGTTTTCTTACTCCTGTAAATTTTTTATTTACTTATTTATTCATTTAATTTTTTAAATATTTATTTATTTTTGAGAGACAGAGAGAGACAGAGCATGAGTTGGGTAGAAGCAGAGAGAGAGGGAGACATAGAATCTGAAGCAGGCTCCAGCCTCTGAGATATCAGCACAGAGCCCGACATGAGTCTCGAACTCATGGACTGTGAGATCATGACCTGAGCCAAATTTGGCACTCAAACGACTGAGCCACCAGTGCTCCAACGTTTTTAGTTTTCTGAGTGCCCCAAATCCAGTAAATTAATTTTTGACAATAGGTGGGTTTATATATTTTGAAAGATATCATATGAATATACATTATAGAAAAAACGGAAGAATCAGAGACATCATTCCCAAGACTATAACTTGAAGAGGAGAATCTGGTTTTACTCCTTAAGAATAGTGGATGTAACAGATTTCCTTTTTGGTTAAGCCATGGAAAGTTATCAGTCCTCCTCTAACACACCATAGGCAAAGGATTATGTTGCAAAAACTTACTTTCATTTTGACTTCCAAGAATATCTAGCTTTCTCCAATTAACAGTTAAGACTTGGGGATATGATTCTCATAACCTAAATTTAGTTATTACAATATCTTACATGTATATTGGCAATGCATTTAATCTTTATTATTTTTCCTCTTTACAGCCTTTTTACAACCTGATTACACAGATACCTCTCCCTCATTTTCTTTGTTTCTTAAAAATAGTAACATTTCTCATTTATCTTTTCACAAATCAGGTATCTAATAAATGTTGTTGATGTTGGTTAGGTACACATTCATACATTTTGTCCAATCATCACCATGTAGTCAGAAAAATAGAACATTGTTAGTGAACAATGAAATCATTATTGATGGTTTTTCAAAGAAGTTCTTCTTAATTATTTTCACTAAATTTGCTTAGGGTTGCATATTTTCCTTTAATAGGCAATATTAGTATGTCAAATATAAAAACCACAGATGTTTTCCATCACTAACACAGTTAAATTCAAAGTTCGATTGTCAGTAGATGACACAATGTTAGGGATTTTGCTGACTAGAGAGGCTTTTCTCAGCAGGGATTTGTCTTTTTATTGGGATTCTTCAAGGTGCCAATGTGTACATAGCATTACACACTAATGTTATAATTGAAATGAATTATTATTCGTGTAGTGTATATCAATATAATTCACTCAGTGTATATGTGTGTGTGGTGTGTGTGTATATATATATATATATATATATATATATATATATACACCCTTTGTTATTCATTGTCCAACGTTCCAAGATAGAAAGATAGAGCAGTGGTAGAAGACTGATAAGGAGACTGCATTCATGAATTTTCAGGTCTCACAGACAATAAGAATATCAATAGACAGATGAAATAAAGCAGAGATTCCCTCATCTCTTGTGCTAGGCTGATATGTGCATAGAGAAAAGAAGACAGGAAAACGTTATACAGACTGACTGTGATAGTGTACAACATTACACAAAGGAGTCAGGAGAGATCTCTCATGAGGTGACATTTGTGCTAAGCTCTGAATGACAAAGTTGTCAGCCATGTGAAAGTCTGGAGGAAGGGCTCTCCAGGGAGAAGCAAATGTAGAGGCTATGATGACAGAATGAGTTTGGTTTATTTGCAAGGAGGGAAAAGGAGTGTGGCTAGAAACCTGAATGAGGGGAAGAGGCCTGGGGGAGGAGATTGGAAAGGAAGCCAGGGCCCTATCTTTAGTGATGATTCCCTCGTCTCTTGTGCTAGGCTGGAGGCCTCCAGGGAGAAGGCAGCTATTTGCAACTACTCGTGTAAGAATATTCTTAGTAACTGCATATAAGTTACTTTTATTTTTATTAGTTTTTCCAATTTTCCCCAAGCATGACCATAATATCTATTCATTGTGGAAATTTTAGAAAATGGAATCAACTAAAAAGTAGCCTAAATTCCAAATGTTCAAGTAAGTACTATGACAATTTTAATGCCTACTCTTCCTAAGTATTTAGGATAGTGGGTCAGCAAACTCTTTCTGTAAGGACCTAAATAGTAAATATTTTAGGCATTGTGGGTCACTGAAATCAGTGTGTGATCTCTGAAATCAGTATTCATCTCTGCTGCTATATCAGAAATCACTTAGACACATGTAAATGAGGGATCATGACTGTGTTTCCAATACATTTTATTTATAGACACTGACATTTAAATTTCAGACAATTTTCATGTATCAACAAATAGTATTCAACCATTTAATTACGTTAAAGACCATTCTTAACTGGTTGGTCTTATAAAAACAAGCAGCTAGCCAGATTTGACAAGGGCCTGTTGAGCTGATCCTAGGTTTAGACACATAAGCGTGGAAATGTAGCTATATCCATCCATATACATGTAAATGCTGTTGTATGTAAGAAAAAAGTGAGACCAACAATATAGACCTGTTTTAAAATCTTTTTATTCCATTAATTTTCTCATTCTGTGACAGGTGATGGCTTCTCGGTCTTTTGGCTGAGATCAATGTCTATGACAGGTGAAAGGAAGACATTTCACACCTCTCTCGCAGGTACCCAGAAGCACATGGCTAGTTGAGGTTATTGGATTGACGCATAGGAGATTGGGGATGAACCCTCAAGTCCAGGCTGAACTGGCAGGGCCACCACATTAAAGTTGACTGAGGCCCCAAATCACCACTTGCCATGGAGCCTGCCAAGCTCACAGCAGATGTTGCATGGATGGGAAATGAATCTATTAATCTGTTAAGCCTGAGAGCTGTTAATATTTGTTACTGTAACAGAGCCTACAGGGCTTAAAATGACTGGTACAGTGTTGTTTATATATGACTTTTAGCCTTTGATAATGTATTCCAGAAGATCATCTTTGAAGACACCATCTTTATAGCAATATAACATTTCATTATATAAAGGTACATTATAATGTACCAACCATCTAATTAGTTTTCCGACTTGAGTTTTCCCAACAGAAATTCAGCCATTGTACAAAGACAAAATAAATATTCATCGAGATAGCCCTCACTCTTTTAAAAGTTTGGGTCACACCACTTTGCTTTTACAAAAGACCTACATTAGTACCTGTTATTGCTGACCCAAAGAAATCCAGAGAGAACTTTCCTTGTGAGAAAAAAAAAAGGTGAAAAGTGATAATAATGTTGGGCATTTGCTTTGCAGCAGGCTGTTAAGACACCCACCAAAAGCAAGAGGGCCTCCACTAAGCTCCTTCCTCTGAACTACACTCAGCATCAAACACCATAGCTTTGAGCCGTGTCTGTGAGCATTGGTGCTCTATCTCCATTTATTTTGTTCATTTGTTTGCAAAATGTGTCCTAAGGCATCAGAAAGAGCTCAAAGAAGTTATTTTTGGGGTCTGGGAATGTTCAAAATCTTTTCTATGTACATTAATGGTAATTGTTTCTTCATTTAAGTCAATTTAGTTTACAAAAGTTTTCATAGGAATGTTCTACTTTTAGATAATTGGGGAACCTATATTTTCATTTCATTCATTTTTTTAATTTTAGAAATGTAATCATTAAGATAAAGCACTGAATATTTTAAGTACCATTTATATATATTCCCAAATTATTCATCATATAATCTGTGACATTTAAAACTCCTATCGACTATATGTGTTCTATAACCATTTTATTATCACTAGTCAATATAGTTTTTTTAAATCTTGCTTGATTTGATAAGGAAAATGTC
This sequence comes from Suricata suricatta, assembly GCF_006229205.1. Taxonomy (NCBI): domain Eukaryota; kingdom Metazoa; phylum Chordata; class Mammalia; order Carnivora; family Herpestidae; genus Suricata; species Suricata suricatta. The sequence continues at coordinate 157,041,201 of NC_043700.1, read as the reverse complement.
ATTTTTTTGTACTAGTTCGCATTTTTTAACAAGTAAGTTTGAATCTTTTTCACGTTTGTTATTGGTCTTTTAAATTCCCTTTTTCAGTTTGTAGGTCTGTAACTTTGAACTACACATTGGCCCTCTCCGAACCTCGATTTCCTCTCCTGCAAAATGGAGACAATAATAGAAACTATCTTATGAGAATAACTTGAGGCCTGTATTACATATGTGTAAAGTATTTGGGCAGTATCATAGTCCAAGTTTAGTTAATTTTACATTTTTTTCTCTCCTTATGCTTCCTAATGTTACCTACCCTTCAATGTCCAAGCTAACCAAACTGGTCACCACATATTATAACACACGTCCCCTCTTTGGAACTTTTATAAATTACTATATAAAAAATTAAATATTATTACATCATTAGATTAATAATAATATGCCGCTTAATTTTAATTTGTATCATTTAATTTTTTTTTTAAATGTTTAAATGTTTATTTATTTTTGAGAGAGAGATAGAGACAGAGACAGAGCACAAGCAGGGGAGGGTCAGAGAGAGAAAGAGACACAGAATCCAAAGCAGGCCCCAGGCTCTGAGCTGTCAGCACGGAGGCCAACATGGGACTGGAACCCATGGACTGCGAGATCATGACCTGAGCTGATGTTGGACACACAACCAACTGAGCCAATAAGGCACTCCTTAATATTTGCTTTTCTATCTCTTTATTCAATGTATGTGTTATAACAAGCAATTGTTAGGATCTGTTACTCAGTTTCCTCATTTATAAAGTGGGATGCCAAGAGTACTTATAGTCTTTTAGTGAAAACAGAGTTTATGTATGTAAAATGCTTGGAACAATGCTTGGCACAAGGAAAGGCTAAATAAATATTATTTTTTATTAGAATATATATTATTATCATATGCAATATATAAAATTAACATTACAAAAGACAATACACTTCTTTTATATCTTCTTTATACCACATGGTAAGTTTTCAACAGATACCAAGTCAACAAATGCAAAAGCAAATTATGGAACACTGAGATTTGGATACAGTAGTTTAAGAGAAAATTTGATATGTGATCGGATGTGTGAATGTATATATATTTCAGAAAAAAGGAAGAATGAGGAATGTACAAGCACTCTGCTCTTTTTTTTAAGTTTATTTATTTTAAGAGAGAGTGCATGAGCGTGTGAGGGGCAGAGAGAAATAGGGAGAGAGAGAATCCCAAGCAAGCTCAACACTACCTGCACAGAGCCTGATGTGAGGCTGGAACTTATGAACAGTGAGATCATAACCTGAGCTGAAATCAAGAGCTAGACACTCAACCAACTGAGCCACCCAAGTGCCCCCAGCACCCTGTTCTTTTTTATGCATACAACCAACTGCGAAGATTCTGGTTGCTTATTCATAAAGGCAATAGGAATGAAAGCAATAACACCAATAACTAATAGTCTATACAAAAAAAATAGCTAGAAATTTGAAAGAGCATAGGATTGTAGGATGTTTATTTACATGCCTATGCTAACCCTTCATAACAAAATCAGTGAGAAGGGAGGTGTGACAGAGTTGAGAGGATTAGTGTGCATGAAGGAATTTAGCTTGTAAAATATGAAATAAGTTCCCTTTTCTTACAATGCCATAGGAAAAGCAGAAATTTCCCATAAGCCGAGAAATTTCGCAGAAGTGTAATTTGGAAAGAAGCCATAAAGGAAGTTTCTTGAGATAACAAAGGATATCACTAAAGCACATACTAATTATCAGTGCCCAGCTATTTTTAGATGAAATTTCCCCTGGAAGGTCTGCTCCTTTCTAGATATATCTGCCAGTCAGAAGGGGTAAAAAAAAAAGAGAGCAATCTAGCCTCTGGGAAGTACCCATTCTTATATAGTCTAGGTTATATACACTCTCTTGTGTTGTTAGCTTGTTTATCTGAATGCATTATTTTTTATACCTTTCATTCTTTCATTAGTTCATTTATTCAATAAGTATTGATTTAGCACGACTCTATGGCAAACATTGTGGTATATATCCTGAGAATGTGTCTATGAATAATAATAATAATATCACATAACATTTATCATATATAATAATGTATAATAATATATGATTATATATAATAATAACTATTATTATAGTAAACTTTATAGCAAAGTTTACAGAGAACTTACTATGAGTCCAGCTGGAAATTTTTCTAAACATTTGATTACCATAAACAAAAAATGTCAACAAGTTTAATAATACCCCTGATTTATAGGTAAAGAAATGAGGCACAGAATAACTCCCCCAAGTCCATAAGCCAGTAGTTGTCATAGCTAGTTAACTCCAGTTTGTACCCCTAACCACCATGTCATAGATCCCTCTGGTGAGCATATGCTCTCAAAAAACTTATAGACAGACACAAGGAACCAAATAGTTATATTAAAGCATAACAAAAGCTATGTCTGGTATATTTAAGGTATTATGAAAACACATATGCTAAGTATCCAACCTATGCAATGAGTGCAGAAAAGAGCCTATCTGGACTGAAGCCTGATGTATGAAGTATAATAATTGGATGTCAGGATGGGAAGCCAAAATGTTCCAGGAAGAGGAAACAATAAGAAATCCCCAAGATAAGGGAGAATAAGATCTGGTCCATTTGAGAAATGAAGTAAAGTTCATTGGACCTGAAGGGGACAGATAACGAGGATGAGCCCAAAGATTGAAGTAAACAAAGTCAGGATGCCAGAGCTGCAGACGCTGTTCTCTTATAGGTCTCTCAAAAGAGGTCTCTCTAAAGAGGTGATGTCTGACTCATCTTCCAGGACCCCACTTGTCGGGAGCTGCCAGAAGAGCTGCCAGAAGGAAACACACGTGCCTTGACCAGCAAGATCAGCCACCAGCACAGCTGAGCTGCGTTATCACTCCCAGCACAGCGAGAGCTGCATTATCACCTTCAGCTGAGGCCTTCTTGTTTACCTCCCAGGCCCTTCGTGTTAGCCTCTCCGTGGCGTGCTGACGCTGCAGTCCTTGCCCTTGTTTCCTAGCAAGGAACTCATGTCAGCTGCCTGCCTTCTACCCTTTATAAGACGTGCATGGTCTCAATAAAGTGGGGCTTGATCAGAGACTTTGTCTTGCCTCCATTCTCTGTGTCCCCCTGCCTCCCAATTCTCACTCCCTCCCTCAGGACCTGCGTTGACCGACCTGCCGGATGGGTCACCCAGTTATAATAAAAAGTGCATGCATATTTGAAGGGCCACTACCCTGCCAAGTAGAACAATTCCAGGCAGGTTTCATGGGAAATCCGCCTCTCTACGTCAGTCCTTCACTTTCTCTTATAATCAACAGCAGACAATCTTTTTTTTTTTTTTTTGTAAAAGCTCAATAAAGGTTTTTGTAGAATAGTTTTAAAGCAAAAGAAAGGAACCTATAATGATAAACAGAGGATGAGTTGCTAGAACAGGAAGAACTTCTAGGAGGATTGATTAAGAGAGTGGAGTTTGGATACCCTTTTCAGATGTCAGAGTGAGTAAAAAAGTTAAAAGTGATATGAGGAGTGATTTTAAAAGGAGCTGAGTAAAGACAAGGCTTTCAAGAAGAAAGTCAATATTCTGTAAGACTGCAGAAGCATTTGATGGAAAGAGTAAGAACAGCTAAAGGTAAAATAGCAAAGATCTAAATACAAGTCAGAATTTGTCTATACTATCGAGGTAGAAAGTATAAAAAAAGTCAGACAAGAATAAAATATCAGACAGAAAACACAGAATGGGCAAAGAAGAGAAAGTTAGAATTGGTTTAAACATATTAAAAATAAACAAGAAGATGGGAAAGAAAGAGAAATCCAAAATCAACGAATTGTTCCTTAAGAAAGAAAAATAAGGTGTGCCAATGCCAAGGAATTAATTAAAAAGTTGAAAATTATTCTACAGCAAACATATCGACTTAAAAATTGCTCAGAATGATTAGGGTTGAGTTTGATATTTCTCTTGGGTGTGATACTTGATGGGTCTCTGGTGAGTCTTTCAGCTCTTTAAACAAAAGGAATTCTAAAAAGCCTTTGGGTTAAAGGTATAGTAATAAAAGGTGAAAAGGTCAGTACCAGGGAAATTATCAATAATACTTATGAGGGAGAGGGGAGAAATATTAGAACCTAGAGACCACTCACATAACTGAACACTGATCACAAGACGTATGTAGACCTCTCTCTGCCAAGGTTGACTCAGCAGAAGGCATGATGCAGAGGGCAAATGATGTGCCAGAGATCCAAAAATAGCTGATTGTGAATTTCAGAGGCTATCTGAAACAGGCCAAAATGGGGAGGTGGGAAAAAATTCATTAGTTTATTCAAAAGTATGGCTTTGATGATTAACTATAATAATTCTTTCCTTAAATCCTGAGCCAAAATAGTGTTTGCCAGATAAGCTGCTAGAATAAGTGAGGATGTCATATATCAAAGTTACCCACATTCTAATGCTCAATGGGTGGAGGAAGAAATAAATTAATGTGACAAAGAGAGTGAGGCAAGTCTACCCACACAGCCCTTTCTTTTCATGTGTGCTCTGTAAACCCTCTCAAAAGAAAATAAATAACAAATCGGAGAGAAGACAAATGGGAATGATTAAAAGAAGAGATGCTATCAGAGGTGAGTTAATAATCCTAGGTGCCTTATGCAGATAACATCATTTTGACACTAGCGGACAAACTTGAGACTCGAATATTTAAAATCGATAAAGGGTACTCCAGGAGAGCTGAAGCAAGAGGCACAGAGCTATCAAATGAGACAGAGGGAGATAATACTGAGAACCTCAGAGTGCAGGCTGGGCCACTGGCGAGGCTTGACTTGCTTTGAAGAGGGAGAAGATGCAAACTGGCATTAGTGCAAGGAAAATAAGAGAACAGAAGATGAAAATAAACAGAGGGGATTTGAACATTATTTGAAAGCCGGATACATATAATTAAGCATTGCCAAGTGCCAATTCGTGTTTTCCACATTACAGCTCCACCACCGTGCGCAGCTCCTTCATTAAGCAGTCATTTTAAAGTCCTCAGAGCACAACAGGGGCAAGAAAACTAAGTGGGAGGTTTTGTATCTCTCATGAGAGGATAATCAATGTCAAAGTATTTTATCAGTCAGTGTGTTTGTCTTTCAAATACGTGAAGGCAGAAGGTGGCAAAAAACTGGGCTACATGATGTTGTGCATTCAACACGGTGCATACAACACTCTTTGTCAGGCGCGAAGCCCCTTTGACATCAGATTTCATGATCTCCGCTGCAGGGCTGAGCCACGTAACTCACCCCTCTTGTGTGCCCTCGTCCTAAAGTTACAGTGAGAATTAAATGTGGTAATATAGGCCAAGTGCTTATGTATATTGGTAGATTTTCATAGAGGTGGGATTTGAAAAATCTTAAGACTCAGAAAAGGGGTGCATGGGAAGACAACATTGAAATAATAGAATAAAATTGAAGAATTTAATGTTGAAAGGTTTAGAGATGTCTTTAGGTAGATACTAGAAATCATGGTGATGTGGAATGCTTTGCATAAAACAAAAACAAAAACACAGAAAGCATCTCCCAAGAGAAAGCAACAACATAGGGAGGCTTTCAGAGACACTCCTGGGGGGGGGGAGGGGCAGCAAGGGAGACTAGGGAAGTGGAGAACTCTTAGTTGCAACTACAATGTTAATGGGGCCATATTTAAAGAGAATGGCAAAAAGTAGAAAGAATAAATCATTTTCATTCATTCCTTCATTCACTTATACATTTGACAAATATTTACTGCATCAGGCATGGTGAAAGAGTTATAAGAATTAGCTGGGAAAGGAAGCTACATAGAAAAGGGTATTAAGAGCAAACACACATTTGTTCGTATTAACCAAATTATGATACATCAGATGCCAATTATAGGAGGATAAGAATCTTCATCAAGAAATTTGCAGGGCACCTGCCTCAGTCTGTAGAGCACACAACTCTTGATCTCAGCGTCTTGAGTTTGAGTCCCACACTGGGTGTAGAATCTACTTTAAAAAATGAAAATGTGTTCATGAACCTTTATGGAAAAAAAAAAAAGGAAGAAGAAATTCAGGGCACTACATATGTAACACAGCCTCATGTGAAATCCCTGGTCTGATATTCACAAATTTGAGAGAAGATCTTAGTTGGTCTGACTCAACCCACAACTGGCACTTGGGGATAGAGAGGAAGGCATACTTCACAGAGGTTTTTGGTTTGCCTTTGAGCTGCTTTGAACATCCACAGTTCTTGACTTTGATGGAAGAGGAGGAACAGAAAGGTATGAATTTATCGATGGTTAACGCTGCTTCTGAACAACCTCTAAGAGGTCAGCTAGGTACAAACCATGCATTAATAAACTTTAAATTATTCACTTCATGCTAGATATAAGAGATCTTTGAAAGATCTACATTATAAAAATTATAAGAGATTATTATTTGCCACTGGTCCCTGAACTACACAAGGGCCAGGCTTTTTCATATTTATCTGTCCCTACGTAGGTAGCTCCCAGCACAGTGCCCTGCACAGACATGGCATTTAGTATTTGAAGAACATAAGTACTTGTTTGTCTTTCAGTGGCCCTGTTTACTTATGCCTTTACACCATACACTTTGTAAGAGTATTTCACAGACATGCCTAGACTAATAAATTAAATCCCAGAGTATTCTTTCAAACATGTCCCTAGCTAACAAGAGGAGGCTGAAATCCTCTTTCCTCCAATCTTTCTCTAATGGAAACATTAAGAAATACTTCTCAAAATTAAAAAAAAATTGGACAAAATAGTGACTTGTCAGCCAGGCAGCGTAGTTGAGTTAATCAAGTTAAGTAGCACTTTAAAGACTTTTTCCCACCACAGCAAACCTAAACAAGAACAAATAAAACAAGTATTACTGTATTTAAGAAAGACTTATAATGTCAAGATGACATACAGTTTCTGTAGTTATAACGTTGCTATCACTCAACAAAGGGCTGAATAAATTAGAAATAGAGCACAATATTATCCATTTTTAAAAAATAATGCAACACAAAAGGTTGCCAAGATACTGAGCTTTTGTCATTTCTAATGCTTGTTCTCCTGGTTACTTTTGTTCTGTCTACCCTATGCAACAATGTTTGTTGCTATAGTTAAATCCAATTCTAGTTTTTCGTGCTGTTGCATGCTGTTGAGATGCACAAAGGGGTAACAACATTGTGTCTTTAGGCAAAATTCCTCTACTGGGGTGCAACTTAAGCTTATTTCCCGGAGTAATTTTTCAAAGTCCAAGTGGCATCAAGAATGCTTAGCTTGTGCCAAGTTTTTTTCAAGTAAAAATATATTCTCACTTACCTGGCAATTGTGTTATAGGGTAGAGAATTCTCCTTTTCACCTTTATGTATTACTTCAATATAATGCATAATATGCAGTACTGATTGCATATTGAATATAGAAGTTAATACTTAATGGATCTCATCTTCATAAAGACATTATCTCTGGTTATGGGTTTAACAACCATGAATTCAGCTTACATTTTCAAGGAATCAGCAGCTTAAAAGGAGGATGGACCCAGATAGGTAAATTGTAATGGTTATCTCTGGGAAGTGGAATCTGTAAGGAATAAAAATTATATATAGGTAAATAAATAACTTATCTATATATAGTGACATAAATACATACATATGTCTGTACATGTAATTTAGTGATATATGTGTGTGTGTGTGTGTGTGTGTGTGTGTATTAGGCTATATTTGTAATTCATATCAAAAGTGTTTTTTCTGTACTTCCAAATTTTCTCTACTAAATTGCTTTTTTGTTCCAGAAAAACAGTAATACATATTGAAAAAACACAGTTTGAAAGCTGACATAATCAGAGTCTAAGGTGTTTTGGAGAAAAACTCCCCCTCTTGAAGAAAGGGGTGCAAGGCATGGAATTAGCAAATGGTATGTGGGCAAGAAGAAAGCAAAGCAGTAAATAATGATAAATCAACTTTTAGCTGAGATGTTACCTTCTTTAATTCCCTTCTCCATGCCTTTCTGTATTGCACCCTACTCTTAGAAAAGATTCACACTTCATCATTAGTGTCCATCATTTTTTTCAAGCCTCAGTTCACAAGACATATGTCCATCATTGTTCCATGATATGCATGGAAATGCCTTTTTTTAGGAAGTGTATCCTGAATAATCCCATCCCATTTTTAAATCCAATACTTAGTTTAAAAAAATCAAGTACAAAGATTCAAGGTTAGAGAAAACCAAAATTCATATCATATCTGTGTGCCAAGGTGTGACACAGCTGCCAAAATTTAATGCGTCTATGAGCTACATTTCAAGTCAACTGCATAGAATTGTGGGGCCTACACCAAGAAAGATAATGGTGTCATTGTGTCCTCATATTGTATGCTCACTTTTGAAGTATTATGACTGTTATAATTCAAACATGCTCATAGAAGAGGGGCCAAAATGGTAACGATCTGGAACTCTGAAGAAAGTAGACATATTTAACCCTGAGTAAATGTGATCTCTTTCTTCATGTATTTGAAAGATGTTCATGTGAAAGAAGGAATAGAAATGTTACTCATGTTTCCAAAAGGAAAGTGCTAGGACCCATGGGGAGGAAATGATAATAGATAAGTTCTCAGTTCAACATGGAGAACTTTCTGATAATTGGATATAATGTTAAAGAAAAATTATCTTGGCACTTGTTAAAATGGTAAGGAAGACTTCTGTCAAGACTATTGCAAAAAGGGTATTGAACAGAGGAGAGAGATAAAGCTAAACTCCAAATACAGAAAAGATAGTTGGGCTTTATACCAAGAAGCAGAGTGAGGGGTCAGTGGATGGAAAGCTACTAAGAGGAGACATAATAAATAGGGAGATGCTTATTAAATTTACTTAATAGGATTCTTAGAGAAGGTGGATCAAAGAGATTAGATATAAAGGGTGGGGATGAGGAATTTGACCAGTTCTCAGGATGACATTTACCAAGGGTGGGGGATTCTCGATAAACTGACCTAGCAGAATTCTTGCTCCAACTAGGCTTAGCACAGATGGACACAAAACCTTAGTTGAGAGGAGGGCCTAAAGAAGCCTAACTAAAATTTAGTGAGAGTCTTTGTCAATAACACTAATACTAATGATAGTAATAATATCATCTTTTTATTTATTGTTTAATGTTTATTTATTTTTAAGAGTGAGAGAGCATGAGAGGGGGAGGGTCAGAGAGTGAAGGAGACAAGGAATCTGAAGCAGGCTCCAGGCTCTTAGCTGTCAGTACAGAGTCTGATGTGGGGCTCTAACTCAAGAACTGCATGATCATGACCTGAGTTGAAGTTGGATGCTCAAGTTACTAAGCCACCCAGGTGCTCCTATAATCTTTTTAAATAAATGATAACATTGAGGCTTGCGGAGTTTAACCTAGTGTCAACCATGGAGCTCTTCCACTGATCTGCTAAAGAATTCCTGAGTTGTATAGAAGGTACAGTGATTGCTGAGGTATGTTCTGACTTTAAGTGCCCATGGCTTTATGATTCTACTGTGATGATTGCTTTCATGTTCAATCTGGGCTAGAAGGAAACTTAAACTAATCTTTTTCCACATCCTTGCCAACACTTGTTATTTCTTGTCTTTTTTTTTTTTTTTTTTTTTACAATTGTCATTCTAATAGGTGTGAGGTGATATCTCATTGTGGGGAACATGGTGACTATAGGTAATGATTACTGTAACTTGAATTAACAATGCAGATATAGGTGGAAGAGATCCATGGTTGACTGTTGGAACTCTTGGGTTATGCCCTTCAGAGTATGAATCCCTGCTCATTAGCTAAGTGACCTTAGGAAGGTTAACCTCTGTAAAATTATCAATGCATATATACAAACATAAAAAAATAACATCCTCATGTTATTTAATTTTTTTTATTTTTTGGGTTTTTTTTCTTGTGAGATGCAATTCAATCAATAATTTTCAGGGAAATGATAGGATTATTATTTTTTATTGAAGTATAGTTGACACGCAATGGTACAATAATTTCAAGTGTACAACATAGTGAGTTGACCATTATATACTTGATGCTATACTCACTACAAGTATAGTCACCATCTGTTACCACATAATGCTATTACAATACTATTAACTATATTCCCTACACTGTGCCTTTCCTCCCTGTGACTTACTCATTCTATACTTGGAAGCCTGTACCTCCCACTCCACTTCACCCGTTTTGCCCGTCTCTCTACCTCCCTTCCCAGTTGACAATCATCAATTTGTTCTCTGTATTTATGGGTTGGTTTCTGCCTTTTTTAAAACACTTTCTCTTTAGAAGTGATAAAACTAAAACTAAGAAATGTAAGATGAATTTTTGATGATCACACAGTAGGTTTGTTACAGAACAGAGACTAAGGAAAGTCCACGGACTCATGGATCTGAAATTATGCCTATTATTTTGTAATTATCTAATCCCTACCCAAACATCTTACTAATTTTCCTTAAACAGTATGTCTTCACTATTGAAAAAGCTTAAGTGCAGCATTGTCTAACACAACCCAGACAAAGGATTCTTGACTTTCAAGATCCTCAGAAATTTGGTCTTTAACTGTCCTCAGAATGGATGGGCTTTTTTCAATGACAGGTGGGAAAAAAGTAATCTGAAAGACCTTTCCATTAATGTATTAACTCCTTAACTGGTCCAGGATATCTTCATTTTAAAAGATAACCTACTGATCCAAATGAAGCTGGAAGAGGAGTTTCGGTTGATATAACTTTGCTATTTAAGTGAAAGGAGCTATTTTGGGGATAGAGCTATCTCTTACGTTGCAGAAGAAACAAAATGGCTCGTCTTGCTGCAGACTCCCAAGTTATTGATCCAGAAGCCTAATAACCACATGCACCACATTTTCTTATTACAGCTGGCTCTAAACCTACTAAGATAATTTCAGACTTTATAAGCCCATCTCAAATTTAGCTCTACTTAGATTATTTTATTTTCCCAAGGGTTATGCTATGCATGTATAGACAATATTGGTTTTCAATCAGCTGTGTCAATAGGAAACTGCTGGAGTGTTATATGCCATCTCTGTGGAGGTGAGCTAGAGTCTGGAGAACCGGGCTATGAGCACAGCACATCTCTGCACAGGTAACGAAGCAACGTCTGCTTATGGATGTTCACCTTCATGTGTTGTTAATCAGGAAACCTAAATGTCTAGGTTCAGTTAAACAAACAAACTCTTTAGGCCTGCTTTTCCAAAGTGAAGTATGATAGTTTATGAAGCTAAATTATTTAGGTAATCTCAGGGAAAAGAAAACAACTAAGAACAATGGCAGTAAATTTCATGTGTCTTTATTTTTTACCTAATAAATAATGTATTAAACTTTGACCAAAATCCAAATATTTGCTGGCAATTTCACAGTGCTGGATTGAAGTAAACAAAAATAATTTGTAAAGGGCCTACTGAAAGAACGGAGGCTAAAATGTTATTTTTAATTATAGCTTAAATTATTCCTAATAACTAAAGCAAGAACAGGAATAACACTGAAGAAAAGCTTTTACAACATTTTGACAAAAGATTACAAGTTGAGCTTTGTTAAAATACGTGACTCATAGGAACATGGGAGAAATTTATGCCTTTGCAGCCCTAGTGATGCTCAGTTTCAAAGTTACAAGGTACTTTATATTTTCGATGCAATGAAGAAAGGGCTGCCCAAGAGCTTTGTTATTGCCTCAGGGAACTGGTTCTCAAAAGTAATAGAGAAATAAGTCTGAAGCATTCCCTATGAAAAAACGATCAGTTTTCTGAATTCAATATAGTAAGTGGCTTTTGAGCAGAGAATGGGGAAGTCAGGAAATCAGTCCAGAGTAGAAGTGTATCTCTTGAAGAGTTAGATTTCTCGGATTCTTATACTAGGCTTTCTTCAGGTATAATTAGAGAAACATGGAGGACTTTATCAAATGCTAAGTATGTATATATGCTGTTAGTTTCAAAAGAATTGGCTCTTGGTAGAAAAATCGGTTAGCAAAATGGAAGGTGCACCATGTTCGGAGAAGAAGAATTGATCTGGTTTGAGCTCTGGCCATGCCATAATCCATCACGGAAACTTCGACAAAATTAACTCTCCCCACTCTCCTCTTTAGTTTATCTCATTTGTGGGTGGAAAAAAGCCAATATTACAATATTACTTTTACATAGTTGCTATAAGAATCATATGCAATACTATAGATGAATCATAAATGAAGAGTTGTGCTAAATTACTTACTAGATTTTTGGAGGTATTTATTTTATTGTGAGATGTTTCTAGAATTTGAAATGGTAGGAACTAGAACATATATATGTATATATATATGTGTGTGTGTGTGTGTGTATACATATATATATAGTGACATTTTGTTTAAAATGCTACTAGCCCCCTCAATTAGCTTGTTATAATGGTCACACCTCCCTTTCCTTGTTTCAAATTCAACATTTATCACTTCCATTCTACTAAATACAGGGGTTTTGGGTACTGGTTCTGAATCCAAACTCATAAGTTTGAAACTCAGTTCTTCCACTTTCTAGTGACCTATGTTAATTCATTCTACTTTTCACTGCCCTATGTTTCTTCTCTATAAATGGGGATAATAATAATGCTACTTAACCAATAATGTTGTTTGGAGGATTCATTGACAAAATATATGTCAAGTTCTCAGTACAATGCTTCACACATTTATGTGTGAATTCATACATTGAATTCAACATTCAATACATGTTGGCTATTTTTATTATTTACATACTAGATGACCTAGTCAAACAAAATAAAAACACTAAGGCAACTTGATCCTCCCACCTGTGTCTCCCAGCCCATCCATGTCTTGTTTTTTCCTATGCTTCTCTCCTTTTCTCTTTTCTGAGAACCTTTGGTTTTCAGCACTTATTGTATGCTATATTTACACCTCACAAGTCTTCTCAATTCATTACTAAATGACTCTTTTGATAGATCCTGAGAACTGATACCTCTAATTAACTTTTTCTATCTTCTCTATTATTTGTGTTCTCTCTCATGCCTCAGATAATTCTAAATAAACTATCTTTGGGGGGAAAGTTAATTCAGTGCTAATACATGTATGTATGTAGGATACATGCATATCTAACTTCATGCTTCTGTAACTTCTCTGCCTCCTTCTACCCTGTCACTGTAGCTTTTCTCTTGACCTTCTTTTATATTTGTGCTCTTTTATTTGAGATAATTCATTCATTTTCTTGGCTTTAGTTATAATCCCTATGAAGATGACTTATATATCACATTTCTATCATGGGACCCAATCTCTGTTCCAGGTAGTAGGCTCCCCAACTTTCCACTGAATGGTTCATCTCAAATAATAAAAAACTAACATAATTACTCCAAACACAAAGTTTTTACTCAAAATTAGCCTTTTCTTCTAATTTACCTCTCCCTGTTCCTGGTGTCTCCATTGTCCCAGATCCTTAGATTTGAAACTATAAAGTTACCTTTGACTCATTCCTCTTCTCTATTCTCTATATTCTGTAAAGATAGAGAACTTCATTGTTTTACTTATAGAGAATTATTTTGTTCTTCACTTTCCAATCTCCATTATTATGGGCCACATTTCACTCATAATCAAAAGATAAATTATAGCTCTTTTTTTTAGTTTTTCCAGAATTTCTGTTGCTTTGTCATTCAGTTTTTCTGATTGTAATTAACAGCCAAATTAGTTATCACCACATGAGTTTTCATCTTGTGAGCCCCTGACTGAAAGCCTAAATGTTCATCAGTGTTATTATATCAAGTCTAAACTCCTGTGCTTAGTTTTCAGAGTCCCCATTGCCTAAAGAAGACCTATATACAAATGTTCATGCCTTTCTTCTTTGTAACACTTGTGTTCTCCCCAGGTTCACCTCTTCATTTCTCCTCAAAAACATTTTGCCGCATTCTTTACTCCTGTTGGCTATTGTTGTATGAAGATGAATCTTTCCTTTCATGAGAGCAAGCTCTACCGCTGTTATCAGTCAGCTTGTGTAAGTTATACTGTAGTAATACAAAGTTCCTAGTTCTTAGTAGTTTACAACAACAAAAGTTTATTTCTCACTCATGCTGTGATAATCTCAATTGCTCTGGGATTCTCTCTACATAATCTTTATGGTAGTCTCAACCTGATATAGCAGTCTCACCTGGGACAATGACTTTCTTCCTGCAGAGGGTACAAAAACAACACGGTAGGTGTTATTAAAGCTTTTGCTCAAACTGTAACATTTCATATCTGTTCACATTTCTCTAAACAAAGCAAGTCACTTGGTGAAGCTTGATATCTATAGGATTTTAGGAAGCTGGTCTACAACTAAAGGGTTTTGAGGTGGGCATATTACAACATGAAAAGGATGCCTTTTTATAAGAAAGGCACAGAAAATCCCAAAGCTAATCCTGATGTCAATAGAACTGGGATGTATAATACTTCCTTAAAGAGGAGCAGCTAATATTTTGAAGATTTATAGAGTATTACAGTTTACTCTTTGTCACAAATATTTACTTTCTTCTGCCCACAAAATATACTCACTCCCTCTTTAAGAAAGATTGTTCAACATTCAACACACAAGATCAACACTCTAATCTTAGGATATTCTATATCTGCATCAGGTCAAAATATGGTTCCCCTTGATTTGTATATTTATGAACTAAAAAGTCAAATTATATGCCCACCACATACCCTATGGTAGTATGGGGACATAAAAATACTAGTAAATATTTACATTTGGAAAGGAAAGAAGAGGCAACATATGGTAGTGATTGGTCAAAAGCAATGTTCAAAAGTTGCTAGAGGAAAGTGATGAGGCATGCTACCATGGAGAGGAAGCAAGTTCTGAATCAGAGCCTGGGTCTACTCCTTCAAAGTACCTCCCTGGTACACTGTTCTCTGTCTTTTCCAGGGCATGCTGATTTACTTCTTTTTATGAATTCATGGAGCACTAATAAGTGTTACCACATTTTATATGTTTATTTTAGACATTCTGATTTTATTTTATGTATATTAACATGATCTCTCCAAACAAGTTGTAATTCCTTAATTTAGTGAGACTGAATCTTATCAATGTTGCCAATGCATTATTAAGTATGCAATAGCTTTTAGGACAAAATATTAAAAGTACAGTAGGGGCACTGGGGTGGCTCTGTCGGTAAAGCATCCAACTTTGGCTCAGGTCATGATCTCATATATCTGGAGTTTGAGTCCTGCCTTGGGCTCTGTGCTGACAGCTTAGAGCCTGGACCCTGCTTCAGATTCTGTTCTCCTTCTCTCTCTACCCCTTTCTCCCTCTCTGTCTCAAAAACAAATCAACATCTTAAAAATATAGTAAAAATACAAAACCATTTGTTTCAGGGTTACCCTTCCTAAGGATAAGAGTTGATCTACCAAAAGGAGTTTCAAAAGTAACAACTTTATATGAATTATGTATGTAAAAAAGGGTGCAAAGATGCATATGATAGGTTGACACTCAGTTTTTGAAGTGCAGACATGACCATTTGGCCATGATTCTCTTGATTTCATGAACCTTTTATAGGCCTGTGTTTTGTTTGTTTTTGTTATGAAGACATTGCTAGCACAGGAAAGTCTTAGGACCAGTCAGTAAAGTACAAGAGACAGTTGTCCTACTATCTGCCTGGCCCTCGCCCTATATTGTGACTTTGAAAAGTAATAACTTTATCCAGGGCTCCATTTGTAGGTTGGGGAAATTATACTCTGCTTTTCACTCTTTCCGAGGTGTCATGAGACTACCTAAGGTCACTGTTTTGAGTCCTTTACTGTTTGAATAAAGAAAATTTCATTGTGATTATTAAAGTCAGGCCGAGATAAACTGTGAAGAAATCAAATGTGTCTTTATGTTCTTTGATCTCTCAATGCATTTATATGAAGTTAAAAAACAGAGAATCCTGTAGACGTAATTATGTTTGGTTCTGTTGGGGATGGAGATGATTTTGGACAATGAGCCATTTATGACCCCTTCAAGAATACGACCAATAATACTTCTTGCTATTTATGCAGCATAGAAAACTGGTTCCCCCCCAATGCTGTGAGATAGATTTTAAGAACTGTTACTATACCAACAAGAGCCAAACTGTGGAGACAGCCCGAATGTGCATCAACTGATGGATGGATAAAGAATATGGGACACACACACACACACACACACACACACACACACACACACACACCAGAATATTACTCAGTCATCAAAAAGAATGAAATCTTGACATTTGAAATGACATGAATGCAGCTGGGGTATATCATACTAAGCAAGATAAATTAGTTAGAGACAAGACAAATACCATAGTATTTCATTCATATGTAGAAATTAAGAAACAAAACATATAAACATATGGGAGGAGGAAATAAAAGAAGGGGGGAACAAACCGTAAGAGACTCTGAAAGATAGAAAAAAATGCAAACTGAGGGTTGATGGAAGAGAGGTTGGGGGGGAGATGGGCAAGATGGGTGATGGGAATTAAGGAGAACACTTGTGCAATGAGCACTAAGTGCTGTATGTAAGTGATGAATCACTGAATTCTACTCCAGAAACCAACATTGCACTGTATGTTAACTAACTAGAATTTAAACAAAAATTTGAAAAGGGAAAAATAGAGTTGTTAATAGTACAAAGACTATACTAGAAAATTCCCTAGAGACTGTCTTCTCTGTATCACTGGAGGCCAGAGTATGATGAGGAGGCCTGAACTGATATGGAAAGAATACCTTTTTGTTAGAAGAATTAATAATTCCTTTCATACCTTCATTTGCAATATCATCATCTGAAATGTATAACAACAATGTTTTCAGTTATATACATGTATTGTTGAAACTCTTAAAGGCAAATTAATAGTTCAAAAAGGTTTTTAATGCATGTTTAACACTCAGAATACTAATGTGCATATAGAAATCAGGGATTCTGATGTTACTTATAAGTTAGCTAAAATCTTATTCCTGCACTCAAACACTATTTTTATTACCTGATCCTTAAGTAAATGTTTGTCCCAGATTTCTCACTTCCTCTTCATTCTAGAGCTCTCTGCTCACTCAATTTATATTTGTTGCTGTCTGACCTCTACCTTCTTTGCATCTCTGAAATATATGGCTGCTCTAATTATGTTATGCCTAAAACCCATCTCTTCCCTTCTTATCTATTAGTATGAACTCTAGTCAGATTTTACTTCTCCAGTTCCTTATACTCACCTTAAAAATGTGTTGGAAACACAGAAGGAGTGAAACTTCTCAGCCATTTTCATATCAAGTTCTGCAGAAAAAAATGAATTTTGCTACGAATTTGTACATTATTTCATTCATTTATCCAATGAATACTTTTTAAGCACCTGCTCAAAAATATGCCCATCTACCAGGCACTCTTGCAGCATCAATATATATCAATGTTCACAACAAATCCAAACTCTCTTGTAATTTCATTCTTGTAAGTGAGATAGAAATATGCTTCAAAGGTATCCACCTTTCATTAATGTTGGTTTGTCTCTTCTACACATTGAGTCTACCACTCAAGCCAGGGTTAGAAGCCAGGTAGGAGTTTTGATGAATTGCTTCATTGTCATGAGGTCACTACTTTTGACCAGTTCAGTTCTGATCGTGATGCTGCCACTCACAACTCTTGAACTGTAGTGTGTATGTGACTGAGCTCTTGAAAAAAGCACAGTGTTCTCTTATGGCTGGTGAGAAACAAGTGACTGTCATCTATGTGGGTGTAAACAGATAGCCTGCTAAATTGGAGTCTGGCAAAATAACTATATTTGAGAATGCTCTCTTAGTTCTTGTTGTGTACCAACACCAAACCTGGCTGGGCAACGTCAGGACTAAAGGAAAGACCTCAGAAAAGTCAGGCAAAACTGAAAGACATTGTAACCAACATTTTGGCTGGTGTTCAAACTTAAGCTCCTGTGGATTCATACAAAATATTAGTTGTTTTTGTCATTGTTTCTTCTGGTAGTCATTTCCATTTATAAGAATGATCAGTTGCATACTTCTGACATACAGTGATTATGTTAAAAATAAAGGTACTGTATCTTAGGTGAAAAATATATAATGTCATGTAATATTCTTTGAGGAAAATGGAAGGACAATATAGCAGAATAGATGATGATATTGAGGAAGATAGCTATTATTTTAGATTGTATAAGGCAAAAATAGCATTCAAACAAATGCTTATGTTATAAAGGATATGAATCAAGAAATAATTCAACAAATGATAACATAATAATAAGGAAAATAATTGAGGATGATGATCTGAGTTTTATGGGCAGATAATCTGGCATATAATTTTATTTTATTTATTTATTTAAAATTTTTTTTATTTATTATTTTTGAAGGAGAGAGAGAGAGAGAGACAGAGTGTGAGCAGGGGAGAGGCAGAGAGAGAGGGAGACACAGAATCTGAAGCAGGCCACAGGCTCTGAATTATCAGCACAGAGCCCAACACGGGGCCCCAACTCACCAACCGTGAGATCATGACCCTAGCCGAAGTCAGACGCTCAACCGACTGAACCGCATATAATTTTAAAAGGCCTTACTGCTTCATGATAAAAATGTTTCTATTAGGTTGAAGGTAAAAATTGTCCAAAGCCATCAAGTGAGAAGAATGTGGACAAGTCAATTCAATGTGTGAAAGTCTATTATTTTAAATTTTAGTATTAATAGTTTTTTAGGGAGAGAGATCACAAATGGAGGAGAGGGGATGAGGGAGAGAGAAATCATGGCGCCTGATGTGGGGTTCAATTTCACAACCCTGCAATCATTACCTGAGCTGAAAGCCAAGAGTCAGACAACCAATTGAGCCACCTAGGCAGCCCTAAAATTTAAGTATCTTTACATCAATTTAAAAATGTATGCAGATACACAGGTCCTACATTCACTCTCTAAATGTCTTTTGTAAGCATAGCAAACATTTTAAGAACAGGGACACCTGGGCGGCTCAGTCAGTTTAGCGTCCAAATTTGGCTCAGGTCATACCTCCCAGTTCATGATTTCAAACACTGCAATGGGCTCTGCACTGACAGGAGCCTGCTTCTCCCTCTCTCTTCTTCCCCTCTTTTACTCTCAGTGTCTCTCAAAAATAAATAAATTTTTAAAAAAAAGCTTTAAAAAATATTTTAAGAACAATTCTTAAGGCAAGAAGTACAATTTGATAGAATCATATAAATAATACTCTGTGCTAAAGAATAATTAAATTTAAATAAATTTTGCAGTGACTTAAGATACATGAAAGAAATTACTGTGTCATAGATGTTTTGTCCATGCGGAATATTCTGGAAAAACATATAATTAAAGCATGAAGACACCTTCTCCCTAAATTTCCACAGTTGAGAAACACAAACAATGATGTAGAAGAGCTAGCTTCTCCATAGCTTTATTTAATAGTTTCATATATTTTTAGTATTCAAAAATTCACTGGAGTTTCCCTTTACACCTGGGATGTGGAGTTCTGGAGAAAGTGTTGCCATTACCTAGATAGCAACAAGAAACAACCAGAAAGATAAACCACAAAATAAATTTTCTGTAGCACATGAGGGAGATGAATTCCCAAAACACACAAGCCTGAAATCCAAGGCAAAAAAGGTTCCCTCAAGATAAAAACAAGACTGGCTTATCACAGCCAACAACATATAAGAACAGATAGAGCCACTACACAAGCGATAAGGAAAATCAGCTAAATTTTTCATAAATTTATGAAGGCTTGGTATAGGTTAACATGATTTCCAGGAATGTATCAGAGCTTATCAAGGCCTTATGACCCAAGTTTCTCAATACCCAGCTTTTTCTTCCACACGTTTGGTTAGTCTATTGATTACTCCAACTTTTATCTATTTCCCAAGGTGGCAGCAACAAGCATCATTGCCTATAAAAGTTTTTAACATATGTCCCCTCTGTAGCTGTCTCAACACTAGCAGAACTGTGAGTATAGTGAGCAAGCCCTTTGCAATGGTCCTTCAGGAAGCCATCAGAGAGATAAAAACAAAACCTAACCACATTCTTTGCCCAGGATGTTTATTTTACTTCTTCCTGTACCTATAGGCTGTTTTCTTTAGGGCCACTTATGAGTTAGAAAGCAAGAGATGGGAGCAGAGTATGTTAAAACACCACAAATTTCACTGTTCTTCACCAAGATTCAGGGTGGTTTTTTTTCCTTTTTATTAAATGTCTTACAAGGTCCTATTGGCTTCGATTAATTTGTAGAAGTCTGAAAAAGTTGACTTCACCAGGTTTTTTTTCATTGCTTTTACATCAATACAAACTTTTGGAGTTCCTTATTGTGCCATTTTTGCTGACATCATCACATCACAGGAATTTGAGGTCTGTAATGCCCTGAAGATAACCATAGCAACAATAAAACCCAAACATAGCTCTGTTCATAATTAGATTGAGTCCATCATCCATATAAACTTCCTGAGAAAAGGCATGTCAATTTCCAGCTATTAATATTTACCATATCATCACCTGTGTTACAAAAGATATTGTGTTCAATGTAAAAAAATTACAAGACACACAAGAAAAAAAAAGGAACAACCAATTGTCAAGAGGCAAATCAATAGGAAAGGACTCAAAGATGACCAGATGTTGGAACTCTCAGGTAGA
Source organism: Suricata suricatta (assembly GCF_006229205.1). Lineage (NCBI taxonomy): Eukaryota > Metazoa > Chordata > Mammalia > Carnivora > Herpestidae > Suricata > Suricata suricatta. The sequence continues at coordinate 157,020,642 of NC_043700.1, read as the reverse complement.
GAATTCAAAACAATGATGATTAATATGATATCCAGAGCTGGATATTAAGAATGAACATATGGGGATTTTTGCAGAACATAGAAAGAAATCAAGTGAAAATTACAGAAATACAAAATCCTGATAACCAAGAACAAGGTATCTGCCCTCAGCTCCTCAGTAGACTGAAACTAAACAGCACACTTCTAAAAAACCCATGAGTTGAAATAGGAGTGACAAGGAGAATTAGAAAGTAGATTTATTATTTTATTGAAAATGAAAATAATGTATCAAAATTTGTGTGATATGGCTAATGAATAGGAAAATAATACTGTCAAATGGTGATATTAGAATATGTCATTAACTGCCATCTTAAGAAACTAGAATGAGAAGAGCAAATGAAACTCAAGTCAAACAAAAGGAAAATAATAATAAAGAAAAAAGAAACAATAAAATTGAAAACAGAAAACAACCAATAAAATAAATGAAACCAAATGGTGATTATTAAGAGAGATCAATATAATCATTAAACCTTGGCAATATTGCTTAAGGCAAAAAAAGAATGTAAAAATAATATTGGCAAGAAAGAAGGGGACACACCAGCAGGTCACCATAATATTAGTAGATTAAAAAGGGAATGTTATAAACAACTTGATGTTAATAGATTCTGAACTTTAGATAAAATGGACAAATTTCTTGAATGACACAATACTAAAGATTATTCAAAAGTTCATATATTATTAGAATCATGTATTTCCAGAATAATTCTATATTTATTAAGGAAATTGAATTGTAAGTTAATAATTTTCCACCAACAACCACCAAAAATCAAAAACAAGCCACAAGAACAATTCTAGGCCCAGATAGGTCAGTAGTAAATTTTACCAAACAACCACCAAAAAAAAAAAAAAAAACAAAAACAAAAAACCAAAACAAGCCACAAAAACAATTCTAAGCCCAGATAGGTCAGTAGTGAATTTTATCAAACATTTAAATAAGGTAACATCAATATACAAGCCTCCAGAAAACAAAGGGTAAAGAACACTTCCAATGCATTTTACAAGACCAGGATTACACTGATACAGAAGATAAAGATATTACAAGAAAAGAAAATACATACCAACATCTCTCATGAATATAGACATAAAAAGCCTCTAACAATACTGCAAATCAAACCCAGAGAGGCATAAAACATCATGACAATTGGGCATTATCTCAGGAATACAGGAATGCATTTTCACATATGAAAACAAATCAATTTAATTTGCCATTTAATAAACTGAAGAGGAAAAACATATAGCCCCCTCAATAGAAACAGACAATATCTATGATGTAATTCAACAATTAATTTATGACAAAAATATCTTCACACACTAAGAATAGAAGAAAATAATTTTCAACCCAATAGTGAGCATCTATAAAATCAAAACCAAACCAACCAAACCAAACCAAACCAAACCAAAACAACAACAAAAACTGCAGGTAAATCATACTTCATGATAAATGAGTAAGGTTTCCCCTCTTATATCAAGATCAAAGAAGTGTGTTTTCTCTAACCATTCCTAACTAAAATTGTATTGGTGGTCCTAGCTTGTGCAACATGGTGTAAAGAAAGAAAAAAAAGAAGAAGAAAAGAAAGTAAGAAAGAAAGAAGACTCAGTTAATACACAGCATTATGTTCTACCTAGAAATATATTAAGAAGACTACAAGAAAATCAGTGCCAATAAGTAAATTCAGGTATAATGAGGTATACGGGAATAAGCAAAAATCAACCTAATTTCACATGTAAGTCATGGTAATTAGAAATTGAAATAGCAATTACCATTTACAATTGTAGTAAAACTAATTTGATGTATTTTTCATTTCAATACATTTGCACAATGTATGGAAGATTTGTACACTAAAACCCTGAAAACACTGAAAAAAATCTAAGACATAGATAAATGGAGAAATATATTGTGTTCATAAATTGAGTCAATATTGTTAATGTTTCAATTCTCCCCAAATTTACTGACATATTTAATTCAATTCTAATTAAAATCCGAAGTAATTTTGTTTGTTTGTTTTGTAGAAATTAATAAGCTGATATTAAAATGTATGTAGAGAAACAAAGGAACTAGAATAGCCTTCAAAAAAAGAAAAAGAAGAAAGAGAAGAAGAGGGAAAAAACAAAGTTGGAGGTGAAATCACAGTATCTAATTTTAAGACTAAGTATAATGAAGGAAGTTATTGGCAAAAGCATAGACTCGTAGATCAAGAGAACAGAAGAATCCAAATAAGATACACAAATATATGGTCAGTTAACTTTTGATAAATGCCAAAGCTATTAAATCGAGAAAAGATTATATTTTCAACAAATACTGATAGAGCTATTGGACATTGATAAACAAAAAACAAAACAAAACAAAACAAAATCCCAATTCAACTCATACCTTGTACCACAAACAAAAACTAACATAAAGTCGACAATAGACATAAAACTAAAACGCAAAATCTAAGATTTCTTGAGGGAAATATAGAAGAAAAAATTTTGCACCCTTGGATTAAGCAAAGATTTCCTAGATGGGAAGCCACAAGTATGAATCATAAAGAAAAACATTATAAATTATTCTTCCTCAAAGTTAACATTTGGCTCCTCCAAAGGATTTCAAAAATAAAAACACAAACTACAGACTACCGGAAGAAAATGCAAAACATGTCTCTAGCAAAGGAGTGGTGTCCAAAATACATAAAGAATCTCTTCACAATAAGAAAATATGGCCACCATTAAAAATAGGTAAAAGGTTTGGACAGTTGCTTCACAAAAGAAGATATATGGATGATACATAAACACATGCAAAGACGTTCAACATTACTCCCAACAGGGAAGTGCCCACTAGACCTATGATAAGCTAACAACACACATCTATAATAATGGATAAAAAACAATGCACTGGCAATATCAGTTGCTGGTGAGATTGCAAAACATCTGCAATCTCATACATCACTGTTGGAAATAGTCGCAGTGGGAAGCGAATTGGTAGTATCTTAGAAAATTTAGCATCCATTTCCCATCTAACCCAAAGATCCTGTCCCAAAGTATTTATCTGAAATAATAAAAACAATATTCACCCAAAGATCTGTGGGCAAGATTTACAATGGTTGAAATCACAATGACCCAAAACACAAATGCCCTTTAAATCATTCATAGACAGACCATGGGGCCACTAGACAGCGGAATGCCACTTAGCAAAAAGGTCGATGAAAAGTAACAAACTACTGATCCACGCAATGGCATAGACCAACCTCCAATGCATCATGCAAAGTGAAAGAAGCCAGACTCTAAAAGTTACATATTATATATTTTCATTTATATGACACTCCAGAAAAGATATAGATAAGTAGTCACCAGCTTCTGATTTGGGGAAGAGGAAAGTGACTGCTAAAGGGTCTAAGGAAACTGGTATTGGGATGGATATATGCCGTGGTTTAATGTTGTGGTTTAAATAGTCATAGAACTGTAGACCTAACGAGTGTATTTTATTATGTGCATACCCCCATGATCTTGATTTAACACAAGCCAACAAAACAAAGAAAAGAATGAAGAGAAAGCCATGAGAGTCAAGCAAAGGCTTAGAATGTTCCTTGACAACTTTACAGTATATTTTTCATTGTTGGAAGTATGGACTAGTAAACCAGGGCTTTGCTTAAGTAATTCTGAAATCTATATCTATATATAGATATAGACCTAGATATCGATATTTATAGAGATAGAGATAGAGATATATATAGATATATTTATAGATACATACATATATATAGAGAGAGAAAGAGAGATCTGGTTGTGATCATGAAACTCAGGTTTCAATTCAAGTTGGAATTCAAATTCAGTGACTTATTTGACCTACTTTATTCTGATTTCTACTGTCATTTTACATCTTGAATTTCTTGGAACATCTCTATTTATGCCTGATTTAATTATTAATAGCATCCTGTTTTCCTCTCTGGAGTGTCTCTATATGAGCAATAATCACATGGTCACCCTACTTAAGTACATATACTGACAGATACAGGTAGAACAGCCTTCTCCCTGTGGAGTTGCTAGAAAAAGATGAAGTTCATGCTAAGTTCTCTTGGAGGAGAATGCTGTGTCAGTCTGATGTTTAATCTTATAGTTACAAAAAAGGAAATAGGCAAGGTTATGTACTCAGCATCTTTAATACACTATCAGACATGAATTAAAAGTTTGCTGAACATGCCAAAAATCTTGGTCAGCACTTTTTGTTTTGTTTATTAGCAATTCAGTTACTTTTTTAAACAGGGAAATTAAGCCATTAGTGAAAATGAAGTCTAAAACCACATTTAGTGCTGGCACCTCTCTATTCCTATTCCACAGAGCATCAAAAGAGAGCCAAAAACAAACAAGCAAATAACAACAAAAAAAGGAAGATGAGGTCAATGATGAACTGTTCTCCAGGGTTTAATGAGATCAAGTTACAGATTCTTGCCTGTTCTTAGGTCATTGCTCCAAGGGCAGAAAAAAAAGCACAAATTAGTATGGTATTTAAACTATTCATTAAAAATTCCATTGAGAGGAAGGCATGGCCCCTTTTTATATCCTACTTTGTGCCTCAAAGCAGTAAAATGAACTTGGAACCATTACTGAATTCCAATGAAGATGCACTGAGAAATACAGGCAAGATGACAAGGGCTAGTCTTTTCTCCCCACCACTGGACCCAAAGACGAAGTCCAATGAATGAATTAGATAGTGCTTTTTTTTGGTAAGTGGAAGAAATATAAAGCAAATTAAGCTACTGGGGAAATTAGAAATCAAATTATAAATTTTAAGACTATTATAAAGAAATTTCTATGAAAATATAGATATTGACCCCATTTCCCTTCTTTAAGTCTTATTAAACCATATAAAATATTTAACTTATTTCCTCTTCTAGGACATAGTAAATCTTATTAGCTTGGAAAATTAATTCTCCAAATCCCAGTGAAACATCTAAACTTTTCTATCTGTAGGTCTAAAATAGCCATAATTCAAACTGCTATTTGAAGAATTAGACAACTATTAGTAGAACAGTTAATACCTAGGAAAAGTTGGCATAATTCCAAAGCAACGTTCAAGTCAAAAGCTCCATTTGGGATATTTTATTCACCGTTCAGTTAGTCTCAGCTGTGAAGTAGGAGAGGCAACATAATTTACCTCAAGAAATAGGTGAGTCATTTTTTAGCAAAGCAGATGTATAGTAAACTGTTCCAGAGAATTCATTAAGGGAGCAGATCTTGGAAGAAAAATATAATAGAAGGAGATGGCTAAAATCTGTGCTAATTCCATCAGAAGCCAACTTACTTCATTACTTGGATTCTGATACCTGCTTAAGATCTGGGCTCATGGGGTGGAGGAAGGAGTTTCTTTCTATAAGAAAATGCATGAAATAAGTCTAGTTTTATGACATGTCAGTTAAGGAACATGACAGTATTTGACAGGAGGATCAACATTCTTTCAACATAAATATTAGCCTTCAATGAGTTCTCTGAATAATAAATATTCCATTTTAACCTAAAGTTTCTCCTAAAATACCACTGTAGGATTCAATTAAAATATTCTTTCATTCTTTAAATAACAACCCAATATCAATTTGTTGGCTACATTCTTTCACGTACTTTTGTATTATCTGAATTTGTTTTTTATGCATTAGCTTAAATTATTTTGCTTTGGATTTTATTATGCCATTTTATATGTATTTTAAATTTTAGATTCTATTGATACACAACACACATCTTTTAAAGGGGTAGACTGTTTGTACTCAGTCAAAAAAAAGAGAAAGTAAACCAAAAAATGGATTGTTAATTGTAAAGAACAAACTGATGGTTACCGGAGGGGAAGTGGGTGGCGGGATGAGTTAAACAGGTGATGGGGAAGGAGGAGGGCACTTGTGATGGGCGCAGGGCGTTGTTGTGTGGCAGTGCTGAAACACTGAACTGTGTATCTGAAACTAAACTATACTTTATGCTAACTAACTGGAATTTAAATTAAAACTTGGAAGAAAAAATATATATATAATTTTTAAAAATATTTGTATAAAATATGAGCAATATGTTTAATAATTTTATATTAATATATTTATATTAACAAGGTCACTAAGTGAGTCTTTTTTCCCCTGAGCTCATTGAATTACTTCCATATTCATTTCATTTGGGCAATATGTAGGAGTAATAATTTTTTGTGTCAGATTTTGTGTCAGTATATTCAGCTATCAAAGCATCAGGTAATTTCAAATCTTCTTAAAATCTAAGAATTTAATATTTTGACCTTAAGTCAGGACTAGTCCTCTAAGTGACTATCAGTATATATGTATATTTGTGTTGGGTGACTTGTGACTGAATACTTTACTAGACCTTTTAAATTTTCTATCTTTGGTAAATATCATCTTAATCAGATCAAAATAAATAGGCACAACATTCCATGGGACCTGCATGTTGGAACATAGACTTCATACTGGAATGAGTATAGCTAACATACCCAAGATCAGAAAAAAGTTTTGAGCAAGCTTCCTGCAAGAGAAACCAGGTAGTACAATGGGATATAAATCAGCCTAGCTGGAATTTAGTACCAACAGTATCAGCAGGAATCATGGACATAAGCCTCAACCATGGGTTTCAGAGATGACTCCATTTCTCAGGGGAAGTGAGGACTAGGTCAAACAAACGCTCATCTCAGAAATTATCTCAACGTACCAAGTTAGAGATAGCCAAATTCCAAATCGTCAAACTGCTGAATCTTGCTCTAGCTGAGCATATTAAGGATCTCTACAGAAAGGACGAGTAACTGTCAGTTCCATATACTTACATGTAAACCCTGACCATGGGAAGCAGAGCCAGAATTTATATGAAAGGATACTTTGTTTCCCACCTGCACAATTTCTACTGGACCTCTTCACTGATCTTAGTATTAGAACTTTGCTTGTTCTAATGGATGAAGAGATTATACTAAAGGTTAAAGCTTGACCTTGGCAAAGGCTAAATGTCCGCATCCTGCTATGACACAGATGTCCAGGTCTATTTCTCACACTATACAGTGTGGAAAGAGATGAGAGGGAAGAACTTTATGAATTAATTTAATTGGAGTCCCTAGAGTTACATAATATCCAGAAAAGGAGTGCCTAAAGCCACATTATCTGTTAGGTGTACAAAGAAACAAATTGGTCCCAGATCTTAGAGCATTAATTAATTTCTAGGTAGGATGTAAGTTGTTCCAACAGTGATAATTGGAATAACTCATTCATTCCTTCAATTATTATGTCATTGAGGGAACAAATATTTGAATAAAAATAGACTATTTGGAAGGTTATTGTAGTTCAGGAGACAGATGAGTAGGGTAGAGGTGGGGAGAAATGATGACTTCCAGTTACAAGAAATAAATAAGGTAAAAATAGATAAAATAGAAAAGACATAATAACATTATTTGTGGAATCTGTGTCAAGAAGGACTTCCATATTTCTGATTGAGGACTTGTTTAGACACCTCCTATATGGGAGATTATGGAAAGCAAGAAGTTTCAGAGAAATAAGGAAATAAGGAGTTCAGTTTGGGTCACGTAAAATTTGAAATGCTTCTGATATATCCAAGTGTAAATGTCAAGGAGGCAAATAATTGTATAGATTTATATCTCAGAAAAAAATCTTGGCTCAATATATAAAAATGAAAACATTCAGTTTATAGATATTGATTGAAGTTCTGGAAATGAATGTGGGTGGGGAGGTTAGGCTGAGAAGAAAGTAGGAAAATACTTAGGAACTATGATATTTAAAGATCTTGTAGATAAAAACAGCAAAGAGACATGGCTGAGTAGTAAAGAAATTGTAAGAAGAAAACCAAGAGGAGTATATTATGGAACAAAGGATCATACTGCTAAAAAATTAAGTAACATATTAAACTAAGATTCCATAGTTTTATTGAAGTGGATCTGCCAGATTCAATTCAATAAATTGGATTGGAGTGGGTTAAAGAGTGAAGAAATGTGAAGAAAATGGAAGTTCTAGGCGACTCTTGAGAAAGAATGTTTTCTCTATTTTAAACATGGGAAAATAGAGGATGGCTGAGGATTCAGAGAGGTATTTATGTTTAGTGGTGGGAGGTTGAAGAAGTTCCAGAATGCTGGCTTTTACTTTCTACAGGAAGCAAGAGACTTCTGAAACTGCTTAGTACGGTGAAGTAGGAGAGGCTGGGAGTCTGGATAGAATGGGTAGAACTGAAATTGTTATTATGGAAAGTAGGACAATTTGCCAAATAGGAAAATGTCATTTAAAATTTAAGCAGTATTTATACTGGTGAACAAAAATTGTGGATAGTCTTATTCTAATCTGGGTGTGTGGTTGCCTTCAGCGATGATCACTTGCCCAGGCAGAGATACAGGAAACAGGTGGACCCATTGGAATAGAGGCAAAGAGTTTCAGGTTTGGAAGACTAACTGAGACAAGGGAATATGGAATCTAATCTGAAGAGAGACGGAGGTGAAGAAAGGAGGTAGTAATAGGTAATGAGAAAAATGAGATATTAGTGAGTTGAAATCTCAATGAGACCAAGAAAAGAAGATAATTGGTTAAATAAGCTTTCTTCAAGGTAGTATGTTGGGATTGAAGGATGGGATGTTTCAAATGGAAATGGGAGAGTTAGGGTGACTGCAGAGGGTGAGCTTAGATGGAGGAGTGACGCTGGAGAAGCTTGTATTTTCACTGAGATGCAGCAGGAATGGAGGAGTCTGTGGACCAGCAACCAAAGTCTTCGCTAATATGAATTTCATAAGGTGATCTAATGCTATCCAGAAGGAAGCATGGAAGACAGTATAGCTGGGAAAATAAAAAGGGATTCCCCAAGCTCATAGGTGAGAATTAGACTGGAGTCTGTGTTTTGTAAATTATTTCCTGAAGGGGACTGCAGAGGAAACAGTGTCTACAAGAGAGCAAGTTGGAGGAAATAGGGAAATGTAATGAATACTTCCAATTGAAGCTGACATCAAAGAGTTAGATGACTGTGCTGCAGTCATAGGAAGTAGAAGAATGTTCAAACTAAAGCATTTGTATCTAATTTGCCATATTTAGCCTTTGTTTATTTATACATTCTGAATATAAGATAACAGAGCCAAAATTTATATAACTCACAGAGGCAAAGTGATCATGAAAATTCATGGATCTCCTAATGAATGAATAAAGGAGATTTCAGTTTCATGCAAAATAATAATAATAATAATAATAATAATAATAATAATAATAGCAAAAACAACAAAATAATAAAATAGCAAAAACACAAAACTGACAAAAAAGGATCTTGGAATTTAAAAGAAGAGGAAGGAGAAGGAAAAGAAGCAAGAAAAGAATGAAGTTTAGTGACTACCATTTTTCTCTGACATTACCTTCAAACAAATAAAAATATATTTTAACAAATGCACACATTGAATTGACTTCTTTATCATCATCACCTCTCTACATTTTACAATCTCCTATTTTTTATTCCCAAGGGTGTAAGTCCTTGCTTCATTTTTCTGTCACACTAAATATGTGTATTGTAAAGGCAGAGTCTAATTATTTTATTAACTATTTCTTTGAATGCAGATTCTAATGGTTGAGTTTGTTAGTCTTTCCTAAGCTTGGGTTTTCTTCAATATATGATTATTAAGTTTATTTTATTTATTTTAACTTTTTAAATGTTTATTTATTTATTTATTTATAGAACATGAGTAGGGGAGGAGCAGAGAAAGGGAGAGAGAAAATCCCAAGGAGGCTTTGTGCTGTCAGTGTAGAGCCCTACGTGGGGCTTGAACTCAGGAAACGGGAGATCATGACCAGAGCTGAAATCAAGAGTAGGTCGCTTAACTGACTGAGCCACCCAAGTGCCCCTGATGATTACATTTTTAACACATGTTTGCAACACTTTCTACATTCGAACTGCAGCTTCCTAAGGCACCCATGGGCCTCATGGGGTGACTGACCTCAGCTATCTGTGTTAGCTCTATTTCTAATGTTAGTCATGAAAGGAAGATGCAACTTCCCTTCTACTTTCCTCATTTTGGTGGGGAATTCATTTCAGTTCCTTGTTTATTGATAGTTCCCTTTCTTGCTTTCCAGAATGATATGTACTTATTAGTTTTGATAATGGCTCTACTGTTTCTGAGTTTGACAACTATAGAGGAGATGAAGCATGAATGTAGTGTACTCTTTTGGAATTAGAAATCCTAAGAAAAGTATACATACACCTAGAAATGATTCATTAAATGTGATGAGAACTGGAGCTTTATTAATACTACTTTTATTCAAACTAAAAGATTAATAAGGAAAGCATTGCACAATGTAAATTATTATCTAATTAAAAATTAAAATTATTACCCACTTATACAGTAAGTCAGTTTTTCAATTATATTATTTCCAATTTTCTAAAAATTTTCTGTAAATGCAGAATCATGCATTTGGTTTGCTTATTGGTTTCAAATTTCTGCTACTTATTTGTAAAATTCTAAGAGCTTATTAGATTTTTGTAAAGATTTGTTTTCTCATTGAATTATACATTTGGTTTCTTTCCAAGTCTACTTAATTTGATAGAATGTCTGGAATCACACTCTATTATAAAATAAAATAAAGCCAGCCTAAACTCTAGTAGGAAAACAACTTAATTAGTCCATGAATATTAGAAAAAGAAATTGTATCTGAACTTACTCGGTTGTATGCTAACCAAAGCACCAAGCAAGTGAGCTTATATATTTTTAACACAAACTATATATATCCAGCCCATAAGATGATAACTTACTTTTGAAAATCTGAAGTGAAGTTAATATTTTAGTTATATTGATCTACAGCTTCAGTATTTGCCTTTTTCTTCTCATAATCATATATCTATTTCATTAAAAATGTCAGGAGGAATCACAAACACCATATCCTTCTCGGATGATGCAGCATGCTCGGGAACTAAAGCCCTACTTGGCTATGTTGAAATACTGATATATTTCACAATCAAATCTAAAAACTTAAGACCACACGACATTAAAATGTTGGGGTCATATAGATTCTTTTATACTTCGTGTTTGAAATATTTATCAAAAATAAACTGCAATATCTCAAAAGGAGCATTATTGTACTGCCAGATACACCTGGGACCTAGAAACATTGGACAGATTGCCCGAGGTTAGAGAGCGGTGCTTGACGGTCACATCAGGGCTCCAAGCCAAGTGTGTTCGCCTCTAAAATCTGTTATCCCCTATACCACCCAGCACCAGATGACGGGGGATTTCGAGTTTTTCTTACTCAGGTCCTATATTTCAATAACACACACACACACACACTGAATATGTTATATGTGAATACATATATGATTATAAATATGTGTTTATAACTTTTATTGTTAAAAAACCTAAAAATAGGTGTATATGTACATACATATGTGTACATATGCACACACATGCCTATTTTTATAGGCAGAGATTTTTATTCAGTTAACAAAGACTTCTTGAATAACTAACTATGTGTGGGCAAGTTGAGCAACTTGCAAATATGAACTCAGCTCCATCTTTTCTGTTAGCTCAAAGCATCAAAAACTGTAAACCAATAAACCTCAATGCTAATTTTATGTGTAATAAAAATCTTTGTTTACGAAAAGGAAATCAATATTAATATAATCCCAGACTTTGAAGTTTTTGTTTTATGTATGGATCTTATTACAATATTTATCTTTGCTTTCTTCCAGGTATCTTTGGTTAGAATTTAAGGCAACACAACCTTTTTTCCTATAAAATTGTTTTATTCCTAAACCTCAATTAAAACTTATAAAAGGGAATAAAAGGAAAACTAACACCAGATATTCTTCAGAAGTCCATTCATGTACAATGCCCAATTTTCCCCAATTATTACCATTTGCCTTCTTGTACAGAACATCCTGCAACATTTGCCAAGTACCTTTTAGAATTGCAATCAAAAAATAAAAGTGAACCTCAATGATTTTTGGCTCGTGTAGATAGTGTCCTCAGTAGCAGCTTATGGCTTTGATTTGCCCCAGTGGAATGTTGCTTCCGGAAAGAGGGTGCATGAATCACTTTTATGGGCTAAGAGTCTTTCTCTACACGTCACCTTGCATTATCAATGGCTGATTCAATTTTGCTGGCTAGAATTAGAGTTCTTTCTAGGGTAAGGTTAAATTCAAGTAGCTCTCTTATGATTTCCTATGTGGCCAACCATTAGTATTATTTAGACCCAGCGCATTTCATTTCTTTTTTACATAAATTTGAATATATTCTTAATGTCAATGTCAGCTTCTGGAACATACTTTTGGCAAGTGTGATGCAGTACTTTAACACATGGGCTTTGCAGTCAGATACACCCAGATTTGATTCCTGAATCTATCATTTAAGCTTTATAACCTTGAGCATGTTAATATCTCTAAGGCACAATTTCCTTGTTTCAAAAATAAGGAATAGAATGACCTATCTTATTGGAATTCTTGTAAGGATGAAGAAGATATTAAAAGCTCCTAGTAGGGTTCTTGGCAATGTAGGAGCCTTTAATAAATGATAGGTATAATAATTTGTCAGATACTCTTACATTAAGCAATCAACAAAAAATATTGCCATAATTCAAGTTCAAAAACTAACACAGGTCTAAATTAACTTTTGCATAAGAATTTTTGTTTTCTTGTTCTTTCAAGTTTAGGGTTGCATTTTATTTTCATATTTAGTTTACAGTTATTAATTGGACAACTACTATATGGTTGCAACATAATAAATATTAGGGGCTTTATGATTCCAAACATTAAAGGGTTTAAATCTATCTGAAGCAGAAAGATCAGAACATAAGAACCTGTTAATAATGCAAATGATACATATATACATATTGCATTGTATAACAAGGAAAATGAATATAGAAATTGAAAAGAAGAAAATTAATAAAAATGAAAAATGTATATAGTCATGCTATAGGACTTAGGAACACAAGTATGATCTTGAAAGGTAGTTGTAATTCATTTATTTCTTTTTCTTAATATTTTTTCCTTTTTGAGACAAAGAGAAAGACAGAGGGCAAGCAGGGTGGGGAAAGACAAAGAGAGAGAAAGACACAGAATCAGAAGCAGACTCCAGGTTCTGAGCTATCAGCACAGAGCACGACACAGGGCTCAAACCCATGGACCATGAAATCATGACCTGAACTGGAGTCAGACACTCAACCGACTAAGCCACCCAGGCAAGCCAAGGTAGTTGTAATTTCTATATCAGCTGGAAAATAGTCAATTTCTATAGTCTATGAAGGAATGAATATGTCTCATTCACAAAAACTTGGAGTAAATATATTTAATATATATACTTATATACACACACACACAATCTCTCTCACACAGGTAGATTAGAAAATTTATGTTGCTTGCTTGGGTAATACTAGTCAATAGTTAAGTTCAAACTGATGTCTAGGTCCTGTTCCAGTACTTTTTGCTGCAATATGTTGAGTGAGCAAGCCTTCAAAAGCATCTTGAATTATTTATATAAAATATGGGCAATCCTGTCTTATTGCATAAGGCCATTTCCATTTATAGATATTAGGACTGTTAAGAATTTGCTTCTATTCAACCATCTCAGTGACTAATTCCTGCACCATCAGTCTCAGCAGTGTGCTGGAGCTGGATTCTACATATTACTGAAAGTCTCAAATCTGTGTTCAGTGATGTCACACTGGTAGCTTAGTGGGAGTATTTGTACCTTGGTAACAAAGTTTACATTTATGGCTTTTATTTTTTCTGAAGAGTCAACTGATAAACATTTTCTAGCACACCACTCTTTGTAATAGTTAATTCTGTACAATTTCACTATTAAAATGGCTAGAAATATAAAATTATGTTTTTAATGTCATATGAGTGGACTTTAGAGTAAAATATGAAAGTCAAAGAAATATCAGCCTTTGAAGGAAAGTGGTGAACATGGAGAAATTATTAGTTTCTACTAGAAGATTCTCTCATAAGTAAAGAGGATCAGTTTTGATATATAATGCATGTGGAATTTGCAATTGTAATACATTTTGTAATCTATATAAATTTACACAAAGTAAATAGAAATAACATACCATGAATAGATCATTCTATCCCAGGAACACAGGGTCATTACTCTTCCAAAAAATCTATAAATTTAATCTGTTATTTGTCAATTGGTAAAATATTTTTAAAAATGATTATGTCAATAGATGAAGATAAAGCACTTGATTAGTGTTTAGGTACAGTGGGATAATGACATATGCAAGCTACATATAGAAAAATTCAATACTTCCTTTTATATAAGTAAATAATAGTTATAAAATATAATCATTACATATGACCAACAAAGATGCTCTGTTTTATAAATAAATATACACCTGGAAGATTATGCTGCAAACATTAACCAGATAACATGTTGGTGATTTTTCTTTCTACATTAGAATTTTCTTTATGTTAAAAATTTCTCTACAGTGAAGCATTAAGACTATGTAGATTATGAAAACTAGGAAAAAAATATAGAGACCAGACCTCATTCACTACAGTAATGAACATTTAAATTTTCAAGACAAGCTTTATTTATTTATTTTTTTAAAACTTTTAATGTTTTTTTAACTTATTTGGGGAGAGAGAGAGAGAAAGGGAGAGAGAGAGAGAGAGAGAGCAAAAGAGCATGACCAGGGGAGGAGCAGAGAGAGAATCCCAGGCAGGCTTCAGTCTCTGAGCTGTCAGCACAGAGCCTCATGTAGAGCTTGAATTGTAAGATCATGACCCCAGTCCAAATCAAGAGTCAAATGCTTAATCGACTGAGCCACCCAGGCAACCCATTCAAGAGGAGCTTTAAACAAGAAGAAATTAAAATAAAATTATATCAATCCTTAATGTGTAAGCATAAAAAGGAAGAGTTGGAGAAGGAAGTGAAAGAAGAGAGAAGAACAGAAAAAGAGTACTCAAGGAGTAATATGAATTTTACTTAAGTGTGGCATGGGACAAAACTAGAAAGAAATTCAATAGTACTATCTTCATGATATGACCATATGTGTCTTGTTTTTATTCTACATATTTGAAAAAACATCTTCCTATTTTTAAAGCTTGTGAATTATTGAATTTTTATTTTTAATATTTAAAGAATAGGGGCACCCGGGTGGCTCAGTCGTTAAGCGTCTGACTTCGGCTCAGATCATGATCTCACAGTTCGTGGGTTTGAGCCCCGCATTGGATTCTGTGCTGACAGCTCAGAGCCTGGAGCCTGCTTGGGATTTTGTGTCTCTCCCTCTGCCCCTCCTCCACTGAAGCTCTGTCTCTCTCTGTCTCTCAAAAGTAAATAAACATTAAAAATTTAATACTTAAAGAAAATAAGCTATAAGTTTATTTTCTCAAATGTCCCAGAACTCTGACAGGAATTCTCTTCAGCCACACTGCCCCCCCAGACTTTTTGTACATGGCTGATCTCCCTCATTGTTTAGGTTGTGGAGGTGATTACAGTTTGATGTAATATGAACCAATAATAGCAGATATTTCTGCATCTGGTTTATTTTATTGTCCTTACCACAGTGACAAGGACATGGTAATTTACTCATGTCTCCTCTCTCACTTATCCACTCCAAAGGGGCGGTCATCTTTTTGTTTTATTCACCAATGTTTGATCACCTCCAGGCACAAGGACTGACACATTAGATGAGCACTCAATAAATACCTTTAAGTGACTAAATATGTAAACCAGGAAAGTGAAATTATAGTACAGTTTGAGGCATAATTAAAAACCCTAAATGTAAAATAAACATTGATTTGCTGGGACAAATGGTTGCAAATTTGTCATCACAAAATGGGCCATTAGTGTCCAGATATTTTCCCTTTTTTTGATACTCTTTTATTGCTACTCTTCATTGAGATTTTCTATTCCAAACCTGAAATATGGCCATATCATAAGAGGAAAGAACAAATAAATGTTTTTGACATAATGTAAGCACCACAACTGGTCTAAGGCAAGACAATTGATGCATCGAGGGCACACAATGTGAGCAGGCATTCACTCCTAGGTTTGTGCCAGCCCTGACCGTGAACCTTCATGACCCTGCAAGTGAGTGCCTCTTTAAAATTTATACCATAGGGGCCTCACTTGTCTTATTCTATTACTCTGAAAATTTATCTATTTGTTATTCTTTTTTTTAAATACTTCATTGTCAAATTGGTTTCCATATAACACCCAGTGCTCTTCCCCACAAGTGCCCTCCTCCATCACCACCACCTCCCTTCCCCTTCCCACTCCCCCTTCAACCCTCGGTTCATTTTCAGTATTCAATAGTCTCTCAGGTTTTGTGTCCCTCTCTATCCCCAACTCTCTTTCTCCTTCCCCTCCCCATGACATTCAAATGGCCTACAGGCACATGAAACGATGCTCAGCATCACTCATCATCAGGGAAATACAAATCAAAACCACACTGAGATACCACCTCACACCAGTCAGAGTGGCTAAAATGAATAAATCAAGAGACTATAGATGCTGGCGAGAATGTGGAGAGACAGGCACCCTCCTACAATTGTTGGTGGGAATGTAAACTGGTGCAGCGCTCTGGAAAACAGTAAGGAGATTCCTCAAAAAACTATCCATAAAACTCCCCTATGACCCAGCAATAGCACTGCTAAAGATTTATCCAAGGGATACAGAGGGGCTGACGCATAGGGGCATATGTACCCCAATGTTCATAGCAACACTGTCAACAACAGCCAAATCATGGAAAGAGCCTAAATGTCCATCACCTGATGAATGGATCAAGAAGATGTGGTATATATACACAATGGAGTACTACATGGCAATGAGAAAGAATGAAATACAGCCATTTGTAGCAAAGTGGATGGACCTCGAGGGTGTCATGCTAAGTGAAATAAGTCAGGCTGAGAAGGACAGATACCATATGTTTGCACTCATAGGTCTATTTGTTATTCTTTCTATTAACTCATCCTCCATAGAGAAAAGAGTGCATCTCCAGGCTGTTTCAGCTTGCCAACCATGGCGTTCATGAATACCCCTCCCTTTATACACAGATTCTTTTCCATCTCTCAACCACCTGACAGATCCACAAAACAGAACTTAAGAGATTTTTTTTTAAGCTTATTTATTTTGAGAGAGACAGAGAGAGCACAAGTGAACAGGGGAGGGGCAGAGAGAGAGGTAGGATTCCAAGCAGGCTCCACACTGTTAGTGTTAGCCCCAGAGCCTAACCTGGGGCTCAAACTCAGGAACCTTGAGCTCTTAACCTGGACTGGAACCAAGAGTTGGCCGCTTAACTGACTGAGCTGCCCAAGAACCCATAACAAAACTTCTATGTTGTTAAGTAGAGTCATCCATTTCCTTTCCTCCAATCACATACCGCTGACAATGACCAAGCTTAATGGCTGCACTATTCATTTTTACTATCTATCCACCCTTAGCTGGTCTGTTACAAGGCTTCTTGATTCTTCTCATTTCCATCACTTTGACTATGCAGGCCAGAGATTACAACAAGGTTTTTATGTCTCAATTCAGTGCATAGGCAGTTTTCTTTGCCTTCACCATACCTAATTCTAACTACTTCCCAAATTTAAAAATGACAATTTACATAAAAATCTGGGACAGAAAATCTCAAAAACAAAAAACAAAACATTTTTTTAAAAAGAAAATCTGATGAGTACACCCTCTTTTAATGCATAGCTCCAGTAAGCTGGAACTTTCTTATTACTCGACTGAAATAAATGCCTTTCTTAGAAGCTGCCAATGAGCTCCTACAGACAAAAAAACTTTCCTCCACAGTTTCAATTAATTTCAGAGACCTGCAG